>NC_133537.1:93478210-93779574 GCF_048544455.1 Silene latifolia | reverse complement strand
ATATTTGTCTTTCTATGTACTAATTGGTAACATTATATGCTTTTCTATCAACATCTTCTATATATATTCATCAAAACCCAAAAAACCCATTTTATGTAGTCTTAGTGGTTGTGTTTATAAGATTTTTACTTGTAAATTTATATAGTAATAAATTTTTAACATATTACTTTTTTTTTGTACTTGTTGACAGAATTGTTCAGTGTGTAACCATTTAAGCAACATAATCAATAACACCACTCAAGTAACATGTATTCCACAAATGGTTACATATATACATTTATTAAATGTGTGTATAATTGTCCAATATGTTACCATTTAAACAACATTTCTATCAATTTTACACTCATTAAAATGGTAGAAAATTACATTTTTAAACTTGTTGAAAGAATTGTTCAATATGTAACCATTTAAACAATATAATGATTAAAATCCATTCAAGTAACATGTAATCCACAAATGGTTATATATATAAAATCATTACAATGTCTGTATAGTTGTCCAGTATATATGTCGTCATTTAAACAACATTGGTATAAATTTTACAACCATTAAAATGGTGACATATTACACTTTTATACTTATTTGACATAATTGTTAAATACTCCCTCCTATTCATTTTAACTCTCCCCTTTCAAAAGGGCACGCAAATTAAGGGGAGAGTTATTTTATTGTAAAGTATTGTGGTGGTGTAAGGTAATTGGAGAGAAGGAAGGTATTATTGTGGGGTAAATGATTAAAATAAGTATTATTGTGGGGTAAGATGATTAAAATAAGATAAAGTATGAGTATTGTGGGGTATTGTTGTGGGGTAAGGTGATTAAAACAAGTATAAAACTTTACTAAATAAGGAAAGGGGGAGAGTTATATGAATAGATGAAAAAGGAAAGGGGGAGAGTTAAAATGAATAGGAGGGAGTATGTGTAATACCCGCCCTTTTAAGGACTCGTTGACCAACCTTGACCGACCTTGGGAGCAGGTGGTATCACTTAATGATGCGTGCCAGAGTTACCGTTTGCCTTGTTTGCCTTTCTATGTGGGTGGTACTCGATATAGTAGAGGCTACTCGATCGAGTAGGGGCCATTCAATCGAGTACGTTAGTTACTCGATCGAGTAGCGTCTTTTCAGCGAGGGTTTATAATCGTGTTTTCTTAAAACCGCAAATCATTTCCGCCTCTTTCCTCTAAACCTAGATGTCGTCCCCTCCTCTTCCCTTCACCAAATACCTTCCATGGGAGCCTTTGAGGATGCTAGTACCTTGAGGATGGGTTGCTTGAGTCGGGTATATAGTCTTAACACTGTTGTGAGATGCGTAGGTATGTCATCATCGTCATCTTTGTCTTTGTGATTCTTTGTATGGTGGTAGTAATAGTAATAGACTTGTGTATTGATTGTTTAGGGATTGCTTGCTTGGTTGATATCGTATGGTTGATCGAGGAATCGTTGCTTTTGGTTAAAGGTAGGTTCGCCTACTCAGTTTCTGTTGGTTGTCTGGCGTGTCGGTCGTTGTATCATTGTTGTATTGTGGTTGTGATCGTGTGGTTGAGTATACATGGTAGTCGGTCGGTGTACGCTGTTTTGTTGGTTGTTGTTGTATTGCAACTGTCTGTGATTGATTGTCTCTGGTTCTCGAGGTGCGTCCTCGGCTAAGTGGAGTGACTTGAGGGAGTGGCTTCACGACCTAGTTTCGCCCTCCCTGGAACCCGCCACGGGAGAGGATGTGCACATTAATGGGACAGGGTTATCGCTCGGTATGATGAGCGGGGCTTAGGTGGGAACGGCTGCGGTCCCCGACTGGCAGGGCTGGTCCAGTGGACAGTCGGCGACGGTGATTGGTTGGAGTGATTGTGATGGTGTGTGTGTTTGGTTGTGGTCTTTAGAAGTTGGTTATGAATGTTGTGTTTTGTCTTAGTTACTGACCTTGTGTGGTTTGTCTTGTTTGTTTTGTTGTGTCTGCCGTGATCCCTTATGGTGAGCAGTCAGTCTTAGCAGGTGTTGTCTTGGATGGTTGCTGGAGTCCGGGCTGGGATGAGTCCTCACGAGTTATGACAGGAATTAGTATATAATGATGAGTTGTATCTTTCTTTTAGTAGGTTTGGTTGTAATACTTGTAAAACAGTTAAAATGTTCTTTTATTGACCTTTGATGATTACTTCCCTCGGGCAACCAAGATGGTGATGTCCTTATATGCTAGGGAAGGTCTTAGTAAGGCTCCTTGGCATATGGGGGTGTCACAAAGTGGTATCAAAGCGACGATTTTTGAACCTGAACAAATGAACCCAATGAACGTAGTGAGTCTAATAAAATAAACCTGGTGTATGTATAATGGGAGCCCCAGCCGATGCTAGATTTTGGGTGAGTAGGCGCCCTCATTTCAAAATCTTGGCCCCATTGTGCTTAAGCCAATCACTGGGTGTAGAAACGTAGAGTCGGTAATCCTGTGTTTTATGGGTACGGTGATTATGTTGAAATTGTTTGTGGATGAGTCTCTGTTGAAGATAGTATGTGCGTAATAGTTAAGTTAGAATTATATATATATATATATAGTAAAGTTTGATGGAACTAATATGTGTATGTGATGATAATGAGGAACATGAAAAGTCTATTACGATAGAAGTATGTGAAAAGAGTAGAAATGGGTGATGCGATATGAAATGAGACAATGTCTGTGATTGCTTCAGGTTGTTAGTGATGATAGTTCTATACGGATTTATAAGTCTTATGATAGTGTAAATGGTGGTAGTTAAAAGTTTCATAATTATAATAAGAGTTATCAAGACGTTAATAGATATATGTAATATATGAATGGTAGAAAGTTTCCGCATGTGACGTGATTAATTTGAGTAGACTGATTTGTTTATGTTGAAACATAGTTACTTTATTAAGTAGACTTGGGTGATGTATTGAAATTCAATGTTAAATAAGTGTCTAGAGTAATGCGATGGTAAGTTGCTAGTAAAGTCGTAGACAAAGGTTTAGATATGAAGTAAGTGTTAAGCGTATACATGAACGATTTAACGATGTGGTAAATAGTGTCGTGTGAAGTTCGTTGTAGAATAATATGATATGAATCCGAGTGATGAAACCGTTGCGATACAATTGAGTAGTAATGGTATAATGTGTATGAATATGATGACAAGTGACGACTTCCGAACTTGGTTTGGAATCGACACGTAATATTGTTTTGCAGGAATCTTTAGTTAATCTTGTAATTCCGACCGCGTACCCAACCTTACTTGGCCGAGTGTGAGTGCTTACTAGACCGAGTAGACCTCACTCGATCTAGTTATGAAGCTATGACGTCGAGATGTAGGAAATTTCCTACAGTTACTCGATAAAATAGCGCCTACTCGATCGAATAGAGGGCACTCGATCGAGTACCCTAGACACTCGATCGAGTAAGCTACAGTACCGGAAAATTTCACGGGTTCATAAACCCCTTTTCTTCCTCTTTCTTCTTATTTCTTCCCTCAACCTCGCAAACCCTAATCTCTATATCCCTCTCAAGCTCTTGAAACCTTGTGTTTGTGGTGATTTATTTGGGTGATTTTCATTGCTTTTCTTTGCTCTTTCACTTCTTACTTGATTAAGGTATGATTCCTTTCCTATTTTAATGCTTTTCATCAATTAAAAGACAATTAGGTTGATAGAAAATCTGAAATTTCGAGTTATATGTGAAGAGAGTTGCTTGTAGATGTTGTAATATGATCCACATGCTTTTCTTTTATGATTGATGATGTTTATTATGCTAAAAACTGAATAGAAATTTCATAAATTGGGGCCGAATTTTCTAGGGTTTGAGAAATTAAGTTGATTTTTAGTTGTCTTTTACATGTTATAGGATGAAATTTGTGTAATGTATGTTGTATATATGATGTGGGAAGTTGATTTTTGTGATTTTCACCTCAAAATTTGCCTTAAAACTCCGTCTTAAAAGTGCCTTAAATTGAAATTCGCTTCATATAGTTGGGAATTTGTGTTGTACACGGAAGTAATTTGAATGTAGGAGTCCAAGAAATTGTAATAGATGAATTAATTCATGTTGATTTTGACAAAATTTTCGCAGCTGTAGAGACCGTCTGAACTTTGAAAATTTGTATTTTACTAGTAATTTCGGAAATTGTTGGTGATAGTGTGTACTTAGATAATTCTTTCATGGCATAATTTGTGTAATTAGCATGTTTTGGTGCATACATGTTGGTGTATTTAAATTATATATTGAACAAATGCCGAGACTAAACTTGGGAACCCGACAAATTAAGAGGGGAAGGGCTTCTCAGCCCGAAGTTGGGGAGGGTAGCGGACCCGATGGTACCGGGCATGCACGTAGTACCCTTCGGTAGTTTTTGTAGACTTTAACCAACGGAAGAGGTTTGTAGCTTTACAGACTCGCAAGATGAGACCAACCCGTTGTGTTGACACGACTATCTTAGAGGACCTGGGTATTGAGACGGATGTCCGTCACATTTTCGAGACTTTGGGGTTCACGGGGCTATATCGTCTACTGAAACATTCTTATGCTTTTCTGACCCTTGAGTTCATGAGCTCGTTTAAATACGAGCCGGTTGAGCAGACTGTGCAATTCCGTCTTATGAACACCAGTTTCCTTTTAATCATGGACATGTTTGCCTCCCACCTTGGTTTGGCTAAGCCTCCCAAGGGATCTCTCTGTGACATTCCAGCTGAGTGCAGAGTTTGCCGCCTTATGCCCTGCATTACCGGGAAATCAGCTCCCACCGCTAGTAACATGTTGATTAATGATGTGCAACATGTTACCGTGAGAATCTTCCTACGTGCTGTATCGAGCCTTCTTTACGAGAGGTCGGATATGAGTAAGTTGAACTCTCACGAGTTGTTGCTTCTGATGGCCTATCTTAACTCCGAACGGACCGAGAAAGTGGCCTTCAATGCTACCGCTATGGTTTGTGCCAGCCTTGCCTTGATGGCCTCTTCTAGTACCAGGTACCTGACTTGTAGTGCTATTGCCACCCGGTTAGCTGAAAAGCTAGCTTTCTTTGAGGCTTCCTCCGAGTACGTTCCCTTAGCCACCCCGGTGCCTACCATGGATAGAGATTATTTCCTCGACCTGAAATGGTTGAGAACTTTGGCGGATTGTAGCCTAGCATGGAAGGTGTGGGGGTATGAGTTGGATGAGGATACCGGCTCCTGAGCACCTCCCACCGACTAAGCCTTTAGATGCGGTTGATTCGGATGAGGAGGAGGATGAGGATGTACCTCGGCCGAGACAGACGTACCTCATTGATGATACGATCCTTCAGGTTATGCCCGAGCCGAAGAAGGGGGAGAATGTGAGAGCGGTGGAGGATAGACCCAGGTTAGGGAGAGGACCACGTTGTGTGAGGGAGAGGACGGCTGAGACCCAGCCACAGCCAACAGCACCACCACAACACCCATTTCCTTGATATCCCTACCTTGATACTCCGGAGACACGTGCGAGCTACTTGGCAGAGAGAGTGTCATCTACCTTGACGCTCCAGAACATGCAAGAGATGGCATATGCTCAAGGTATTGGGATCGAGGGACCACATCCAGTGTGGTGGAGCGGAGTTGGAGACTACAGCGGGGTTTTCAACTCCTACGGAGTGGACATGTCCGCGTGGGGGACACCACAGTCTTTTGCTTTTGGCGGTTTGACCCCATGGTACGTGACTCCAGAGGTTGGAGTAGGGGTTGATGCGGGTCTTGGGACTTCAGGAGCAGGCACCTCAGGAGGTGACGAAGCTGGAGATGAGGTGATGTATGAGCAGCAGCAGCAGGAGTGATACTCCTTTTTCTTTCCCTTTGTTTATGGTTCTTGGTTATATTGGATGTTAGTTTATTTCATTTCGTACCTATTACATTCGGTTTGTATTGGTGGCCATAAGGCCGTATCTGCTTAGCTTAGATTTGTTTGCAGGATTTTAGAGCCGGGTTGTCATCCCGACTCGCGATTATGAGATGTTATGCATATATTTATTTACCTTGTGACGTGTCAGGAAATTTCGGAGTAGCATTTGACCTGTGGCTACTCGATCGAGTAGCTGCAGGTGTGGCAGGTAAAGATCATTCTGATCTTAGGCTACTCGATCGAGTAGCTAAGACACTCGATCGAGTAGGGTCAGCTCGATCGAGTACCCTATATACTCGATCGGGTAGCACTGTTTCAGGGATATTTCGATAATTAAAATTGTTTTAATGGTTTTATTCTTGCATGCTTCGATGTTTAACATGGTTGTTGACAATTAGTAACATGTCTGGACCGTTAATTTGATATGTTGGAGGTCGTGCTTGGATTATGAATGCAAATTGTGACGAATAGTGCAAGTAGTAGTTGGTTCTTATTGCATTCATTTGCCATCTTCAACGTCTACTAGCTTAGTAACTTAACTTATTTATTATCGAAAAGACTCGTTATATATTTCACAGAATTCGCGTATTTCCTACATATACAAATTGATACATACATGTGTTCATAATTGTGGCTAAATATTCGAGTAAAGTAGCGGATGCATTTATAAATTCATGTTTACTATGATTAATGAGTAATCTCAACAAGGAATTATGTGTGTTGGGTAAATGACAAGACATAAGTATTGGTAATGCGTGTAATAATTCGGTGGTAAACTTCGGGGACGAAGTTCCTTTTAGAGGGGAAGAGTAATGTCGCAAAATAAAAAGGCCGATATTATAATAATCTTGTTATTTGTTTATAATGTTTTCTATTGTTCCTGTTATATTTCCAACATGAAGTTATAATTGTTTTCATTGTTTGATGAGTAATTTGTATGTTTAAGTAAAAGTTGAGTAAATTGCCATGAAAGACGGTCACAGAGAGATAAGCATGTCGGGAACGGTAACAAAGTAGTACAGCTTTGAGTCATGCATTGTAATAGGTTCGTTGGGTAACATGTTTGCATTATGTGACATATTTCGTGTTGGTAATCATGGACTAACAAGAGTATAGTTCCATAGCTATGTGGCTAAAAGTTAAGAGTAGTAGTCTGGTCGTTAGTTGTGTTAGTACATGTGGTGAATTTGGTAATTATCGTTGTGATTCGTAGAAGTTGGTGCATATGATATTAGACAGTTGGTGATGATGACATGGTGGATTAGTACTTCTAGAGAGTAGTGACCTGTGTCATAAAAACAGGATGTCGGCCTTGTTTCCTTGTCGTATGCCTTGGGGAAGGGTGAGTTGAACTTCGGGGACGAAGTTTTTTTAAGGGGGGAAGACTGTAATACCCGCCCTTTTAAGGACTCGTTGACCAACCTTGACCGACCTTGGGAGCAGGTGGTTTCACTTAGTGATGCGTGCCAGATTTACCGTTTGCCTTGTTTGCCTTTCTATGTGGGTGGTACTCGATAGAGTAGAGGCTACTCGATCGAGTAGTTGGGCACTCGATCGAGTAGGGGCCACTCGATCGAGTACGTTAGTTACTCGATCGAGTAGCGTCTTTTCAGCGAGGGTTTATAATCGTGTTTTCTTAAAACCGCAAATCATTTCCGCCTCTTTCCTCTAAACCTAGATGTCATCCCTTCTTATTCCCTTCACTAAATACCTTCCATGGGATCCTTTGAAGATGCTAGTACCTTGAGGATGGGTTGCTTGAGTCGGGTATATAATCTTAACACCGTTGTGAGATGCGTAAGTATGTCATCATCGTCATCTTTGTCTTTGTATTTCTTTGTATGGTGGTAGTAATAGTAATAGACTTGTGTACTGATTGTTTAGGGATTGCTTGCTTGGTTGATATCGTATGGTTGATCGAGGAATCGCTGCTTTTGGTTAAAGGTAGGTTCGCCTACTCAGTTTCTGTTGGTTGTCTAGCGTGTCGGTCGTTGTATCGTTGTTGTATTGTGGTTGTGACCGTGTGGCTGAGTATACATGGTAGTCGATCGATGAACGCTGTTTTGTTGGTTGTTGTTGTATTGCAGCTGTCTGTGATTGATTGTCTCTGGTTCTCGAGGTGCGTCCTCGGCTGAGTGGAGTCACTTGCGGGAGTGGCTTCACGCCCTAGTTTCGCCCTCTGTGGAACCCGCCACGGGAGGGGATGTGCACATTAATGGGACATGGTTATCGCTCGGTATGATGAGCGGGGCTTAGGTGGGAACGGCTGCGGTCCCCGACTGGCAGGGCTGGTCCAGTGGACAGTCGGCGACGGTGATTGGTTGGAGTGATTGTGATGGTGTGTGTGTTTGGTTGTGGTCTTTACAAGTTGGTTATATATGAATGTTGTGTTTTGTCTTAGTTACTGACCTTGTGTGGTTTGTCTTGTTTGTTTGGTTGTGTCTGCCGTGATCCCTTATGGTGAGCAGTCAGTCTTAGCAGGTGTTATCTTGGATGGTTGCTGGAGTCCGGGCTGGGATGAGTCCTCACGAATTATGACAGGAATTAGTATATAGTGATGAGTTGTATCTTTCTTTTAGTAGGTTTGGTTCTAACACTTGTAAAACAGTTAAAATGTTCTTTTATTGACCTTTGATGATTACTTCCCTCGGGCAACCGAGATGGTGATGTCCTTATATGCTAGGGAAGGTCTTAGTAAGGCTCCTTGGCATATGGGGGTGTCACAGTATGTAACCAGTTTTACACTTTAAATCAAATCCGCTTTCATCTGATTATTTACAACCTTCAAATTGGTGTTCATCGACATCATCTTCACCTTCAAACTGTTCGTCGGCATCATCTTCGCCTTTGTTTGAACCACATTTGGTTCTCATCCACCCTCTACAAAAAACAAAGAAATCAACAAACCTAAAAAATAAAACAACAAACCAAGAAAATCAAACAACAAACCCGGAAAATAAAACCTTGAAAATCAAACAACAAACACGGATTTACCCAAACCCCAGAAAACACCTCAAAATACATATTCAGTATAGAGTATGTCTCCATTACAGTATAACATGTCACTATTTACGTTTTAATAATTAACCACTTTAAAAAACTTGATTAATGAAAGAAAATTCGTTAAATAAGAAAATAAAAATCTACTTATTGCATATGTTACCATTTAAAGCACATTATGTTAACACTTCAATATATCATGTTATCATTTATGTTTTCATTGCAGTCGTCTATTAACATGTTACCATTGTCACCGTCACAAGTGTCCATTTCAGTAGCATATGTTAACATATTTTAATCACTAATGATTAACCTAAAACAATATAAATATGTTGCCATTTAGTTAATCAATATGTTGCCAGTTATCAGTTTCAATATTAGATTTAAACAATATGTTCACCTAATTGTACAATATGTTACCAACATTTATAATCCAAAAGTATATCAATAAATATCAACAAGGTGAAGACATATTGAACATAAATGGTAACATCATCATGATAATGGTTAAATCGTTATGACAATGATAACATATCAATCAATTCAATAAAATCTACAAAGACATTACAAAAAATGGTTTCATAACCAGCATAAATGATCACATAAATGATAAATCATATATTAGCATTTTAATGGTAACTTATATCATGCACAAAAATTGTTACCATAAGTAATCATGTTGCCATATTAAACAAAAATGGTAACATAGTTCACCACAAAATAACTAATCTTTAATTAGAAACTTCCAAATTAAATTTTTACTTGTAAATGGTAGCATATAACATTAATTAAATTATTTTTCAAATAACGAGACTACCTTTTTATCTTCAACATTTACATGTGAGATCTTCATCTTCTTCTTGGATGGTGTTTTTTCGCTATTATTAGAAAAATGTAGATGATTTTTTAGACGGTTTTGGTAGATGATTTTGTAGAATATTAGAGTTTTGTGTACGATTTTGTGAATGAATTGTTTTGGTAGATGATTTTTTAATTTTCCAGAGTGAAGAGTGAGAACCGAAAGAGGGAGAGAGAAATGAAAGAGGGAGAAATGTTGTGAAATGTTGAGTGTGGCAGATTAAAGTTTGAAAAAAATGAATAGTGTGTCTCTTCATAGGTTTGCATGCCTACTATAAGAAGCCCCGCGCCTATATTAACATTTAATGTCAACTGCCAACCCATTTGCCTATTGCTTAGCCCATATTTACAATTTGGTATCAAAATGACCCGTCTTATTAATAAGACGGATACTCTTGGTCTTAAGTAAGACTAAAAGAATAAATATAGATGAAGATGTGGGGGGTCCTACCTAAACAAAGTGTTTTTCAAGCACTAAAAATCATGAGGCAATAAGAATGCACGAGATAACTTAGCTTAACTAATCTCAGAATTGGCAGTTGAATATCATTAGAAACTTGACCCTTGAATATCTATTTTTCACATGAAATCCTATTAAAATGTACTCTGTACGATTGACATACAAACCACCTCTGTATCATTGGATTAATAATGTCATGTGGTAAAATGATTCTTCCTCGCAACTCAGAGAGATCCTGTGGAACAGAAATTTCGCTATGGATCACGAGGAAGAGCCACATTTCCGAGAGTAAATATGAGCTCCCTAATTGTAATGTTAATATATAATGTCTTCCGTCTTATGACGCGCATGCGGGGTGCTAACATGATGAAACAACTGCTATCAAAAGGGCAAAGAACAGAAGTTGCCATTGAAGATGAGCCGTAACAAAAGTCGCCCAACTGAATGCTAATTACAATTAATTCATGTAAAATAGCTCCCCTAGAACATCAAAAAGAATAAATCAAAATGAAGTTTCTAATAACATTCTTTTGTGAAATGATGAGCTACTTGTGAGACTTTCTGCTAAATATTTTCATGATTTTCTCCTGCAACCTCTTCGTCCCAGATTTGTTGGCATCTTTCTTTTTATCTTCATAGTCCTTGGATAAAGGCGGGTCTTGATGGGTGTCCCATTGATCAGCCCACGAGGGTCCAGAATCCATCTTTCCCTCTTCTTCGTGACCGATTGAATAATCTACCCTGCAACAAGTATCAGATAAAAGAACATCTCATGTTACCAATTTTAGATAACTCTATTATCAGCTTCTCATTTTGCACATATTTGCGAATTTTAGAAAGGCGCTGTTAATTTAGGAAAAGCTATGTTTTCTAATTTAAGAGCATGATAAATTTATCTATATCAAAGGATTTGACTAGGTTGCATGATTCTAAGCCGGTCATTAAGGGAGGTTCAGACAGATCAAAAAGGAGATATGCCCAATTGGCAGGTATCAGGTATGTTGCTCAAAACACAGGAATTGTCGTATAAAATTTATTTCATGTGCTCACCCAAACAAGTTTTTCTAATTCATATGAAAGCAAAATAAAGTGAAGCAACAATATCTCGGCATTGAGATTTCTATAATGAAGCGAATGACAACTCACAACAGAATTCATTACCTGAAGGTTCATCATGTATAGAATTCAACATGACCAGCAATCTCCTTGCACAACAATTTGGCCTCAGCTGCCAACTTAATGCTCTTGAAAATCATTAGACCTGTTAGTTTATGTTTAGAAGTGGGTTTATAAAAGCTGGCTGCTTCTTCCCCGCCTACCAATAAGGCTTCTCTAGCAGGAATGACATTCTCCCACCAAAACTCACGTAAAATTTCATGCATAAGCTCCCAATATCCACGTTCTCTATATACTCTGAATATCGTGCTCCCATTAGGTGTCCAACAATATAGATCAACCCAGTCTCGATCCATTATCTCCAATTGACCCTGAACCTGAGGCATGTAATAGAAGGGCATTGTTGACCAGGGCAAAGCCAAAGCAGGCTTCCCTTTATTATATGGGCATTTCACCTCTAGAATCCCCAGTTGTTGAGAGCAACTAAGAAGTCCATCGGGGGATGCACCGAGCCAATCAAAATTTTGCTCAGAGTGAACTGCAAATCCCAAAAAGCTCACATCACGTCCAGTAATGCTTTTGTACTTCTCAATAGCAACGGCTTCATTAAGAACACCCCATTCCATGGCCCGCATGCTAGAAGCTTCCGGAGGTTTGGGATCCAAAGGAAAAACCTTTTCACTCCAAAGCTCAGCTCGCCTCGTCCCCTTCCAGAATCCCAAGGCGGTCCCAAATGTACTTGTTGTAAGCTTATCCTTACGGAGAGCAAACCACTCTTCAGAGCGTTGTGTTGTACCGGCTGCAGTTAGTTGAGCAGTCAGTGACAGTGCCGAGTGACTGATGGCAAGTGGACAAGCTGGGGCGACAGCCAACGAGCTGCAGGAAGAGAATCTTTTAAAAAGTTGTGAAACAAGGTTGCATCTTGGTGGCAGTGGTGTGGCAACACTGTGATGCACAATGCATAATCTTGACATGTAGGCATTGCTCATGGCAAGATAACTCAAGCCGTCAATAGGTATTTCTGAAATAAAAGGCAAATAGCATATTAATGAATTTAGTGGTGCTTCAAAAATATAAAAAAGGGATCTGACTTCCAGTTAAAGCCATTCTTCGTAGAATACATATTGAAACCTATGCTACTCCGACTCTTCTGCAAGTATCTTACACGCCAAGATTTTCCTGTTTTGGGCTAAATAAAGGGTGTATTGTTTGACAGAAGGTTGAAGTACCAAAAACACGAGTACAAGACATACAACCAAGTGATGTGTATAAGAATCAGAAGGACATGCAGAAACCATGATGTGTTCAAACTTCAAAATAATGGATATCTTCCACAACACAACAACAACAACAAAACCCTAGTGCCTCAACAGCTCTCGCCTAAAGCAGGGTAAGGGAGTCAATTTACGCAGAATTACCCTACGTTAATTACCAAGACAGACTGTTTTAAGATGACTCGTAACGAAAAATTACATCTAATGACTTCACATTAAAAAGAAGAGAGACAAATGAGGGTTATTTTGCTTCTTTCCATCACAATTCAAAGCCACAAAATATCAAGTATTTGGTTCCAGTGAAAATGGAAATTCTCATCTACATTCTTAAACTGATTGATGACAAGGTATCATCACTCAATTCTATCGATATGACGAAGCTAGTGCACAAAGTAGATGTATCTTAAATAACAAAGTGTCTTGCTTGTGACGGTCCCTCCCACTTGCCCCTTTGTCTCACGTCTCTTGAAAGTGACGGATTTTGTCCGTCACAAATGAGAATGAGAATTTGTGCTTAAATAATTCTGTATCGATATTTTACAACAAAATGTAGTGATACTTGTTCACCTCATCGAATACTGAGACGGAGTCGTACTTAAAATCAAGAGCTCTATGCCACTATTGCTCTTTGCTCGACCATTCAATTACCCATTAACATTTTTATCCTCCCAAGCCTTTACTTGTAATGTTACATCAACCTTATCCAAATAGAAAATTGCAATCAAACTAAAATCCAACCAATTAATATCCTAATTAGCAAGCAAATTAATTACTTGACAGAAAAAGCTAGTACGATAAAATATGTTGATTTAGGGTTTTATTTCCGCATATTAGGAGTTAAAATGAAGTAAAAAGTAGTAATATCAGCTAAAGAATACAAGATAAATAAGTAAATAGATGGTGAGGAGAGATAAAATGCATACGTGAGTGGGAGGTTAGTTGGTACTGAATACTGGAGCTTCAGCTTTTCAACTTTAATGGCGGACACAAGACCATGAAACACCAGAACAAGATATAGAGAGAGGGACTTGTAAACCTATTTACTACCGTAATTGACACTATTCCAAACTCTAATAACAACAACTACTTTTAATCCAGCGAAAAAAAATGCACGGGTTAATTTTCTACAATAATCAGACGTACTATTTTATTTCATTGTTTATGTGACGTGCTAAATCTCGCGCATTTTTAGAAGTAAGAGAGAGAAACAAAAGAGAATTGAAAACCCAAAAATCAAGCACCCTCCCCCAACACCCTCCCTGCGCCGCCAACCCATGCCCGCGCCGACCACCCTCTCTACACTTGACTCGTCGATCACAGGACACCGACGACATCGTGGGCCCACATGACACCAACGAGGTAGCGACAACGGTGGGCTTACCACCACTGATTCGATGAGCGGAAACTGAGGACGGAGAGTTGGGTCAATGCGCAAGGGCTCGAAACAGGGGTGGGTTCGACGTTGAAGATGACGGTAGGGCCCACAGATCGCCGACGACGACTTGAGCCCGTAAACCACCGGTATGTTGGGTAGATGCGCGGGAGATAGGGAGGGCGCCAGGAAGGAGCGGTCGACGGCTGGGGGAGATGGCGATGAACAAGGGGGAATGGGGTGGGGAGGGTGGTCAAGGTGGTGAGGGGTCGGAGGTAGGGGAAGGGGTTGTCAGTTCAGGATTTTCTTAATTATTTTTTTTAGAGAGGAAGGATATTAATGGAAAAAATTGACAAAGTGCGTAGGATATAGTAAAAGTTTGTGCGGAATTTAGCAATTACGTTGTTTTTATACAAAGTATTATCATAAATTTTATTTTATTTGAAATTATGTTAGACCCGTGCAAAGTTGTACGAGTTTCTTACTAAAATTGCTAATAAAAAAATGGACTTGAATTGACGTGGCCCAAATCTGACATGGCTGAACCGTTTTCTAGGTGTACTTTGATTATAGTTTACTCCAATTATTTAACGAAAATGATTAGAAAACAGCGATCAACTTTCGGTTTTTTAACGTTGATGATTTTGTGATTTTTAAAAATGTACAGAACCCAAATATATCCTACATTTCTACCCAAATTATGATTAGCTCTTAATTTATTATTGCTAATAACCTGGCCCAAATACGTCGGTCCAACCCGGCAAAATTTACCAAACCTTAACACCCTTCTATAGTTCTTTGTAATTCCCTTGCAACAAAGATCCTCTCCATTTCTTTTCTTTCCATTTCCTCTCACAAACTCATTTAATAATATTATTTTCTTTATGCTCTATTAATTCTTTATTTTTATGCATAAATCGTAAACCATTCGATGTTAACCAAATACAATCTAAACCGTTGATAGGTAATGCCCTCTCCATTTCTTTTTAGGAAATGGAGAGAATTTTGACTCATTCCCTTGTTGTTGTCAATTTTATCCTACTCGGCTACTCTCCCCCTTTTATTTTCACAACCCGTCATTTGCATTTCCCTACTCCACAATAATAAATTCTCTCTAAAAAATATTGTCTCACGTAACCTCATTTTCTTCCTATACAAAGCACATATCATATATCAAATCATCAATTATTGAAAACCTACATAAAACAGTAATGCCCAACCCTATTTATGGAATTACGGCTTCACATGTGGTTCAGTCTATCCTTTTTTTTTTTTTGGCGTAAATCGATCTTAATTTCATTTATTTTGTGAATTTTTATTGACCTGGGTTATTCTTTGTAACACTCGCATACACCAAGTTGCCTTACACATACCACATCAGCATATCAAGGTGCTACCATCTCGGTTGCTCGAGGTAAAGTATATCAAATAGACCATCAAAGAATATTTATTAAAAGTACAAAACTGTTTAATCAAATACAACTCAAAGTTAAACCAAAACTGTTTACAAACCAAAACAACCAAAAAGGAACTGGTGATTAAACGTCAGCGGAAGCTAGCTAAACGAAAGGTGATGACTCGGCCCCATCCATAACCCACGAGCTACATCCACATCTATTACCTCCTAAACCAACTCCTCGCCATCACCGAATGGATCACCACAGTTTTGAAAACAATAAACGGGTCAGTCAACTCCATAACCAAGATAAGAAATCACATATACTGTAACACCCTCTTCTTACCCGGCCAAGGTAATTAGGAAATGTTACCGTCTCGGTTTTCCAAGACAATGAAATCAGAATTACAATTAAGTAATTTCATTAAATAAATAACATGTTTAGTGATTACATAAATGTAAACAAATGAATAAATGAAATACAACTAGTCTATGACTATGTCTCCATGCTACACTATTCGACTCCAAATCCAAGGCGCGACCCAAATCCTGATCACTTCAACAAGCAAACATGTACTTAACCTGCTCCCCATATGATCGGAAATATCATATTTATCGACACAGGCCACCCCGGAAATAGGTGACAATTACTGATGTGTCATAATTATATACACATTTATGCCTCCCTTTAGTTGATTTTGAGACGGTTTTGTGCTATAACATGTTGATTATATGCCGTTTATGTTAGAAATGTCGATACTTCCGCCTTTTGGTGTTTTAATGCAGATTTGATGCATTTGTGGAGCAATTGGATAATAATGAGTACCGCGGAGTCGGCAAGACGTAGTACAAGAAGAACGAGAGAAAGGAAGAGGAGAAGATACGAAGATAAGCTGAAGTTTCTGAAGTCACTCGATCGAGTGTGTCAATACTCGATCGAGTATCCTAGTCTGACATATTATTTACGAAACTTTCCTTAAATTGGTTTGATTAATTATTATGTAATAGTATAAATAGGAAACTCCTACACAATAATTAGGTTATGCTTTCACTATTCTAAAATCCCTATTTTAGTTTAGTTTAACTTTCCTCCCTAAAAACTCTTTTATGTTATTGTTTGCAAGATCGTTCATACCTTTAATCTTCCAGTTAATCGTTGTTCGGTATTTCTAATCTCTATTCTTATGTTTTCTTTAATTATGTTTATCGTCCTTTCTATTGTTATGCGTAGCTAATTCTCCATCTAGGGTTGAAGGGGATCGATGAATATTAATTGGGGTTAATGAATTTATTAGCTGCTTAGATTGACTATCGCCTATTATTTGTTTATCAATGTAATTGATTAATTACCGTCCAGGGTTAATTAATTAGTGTCGCGAATTAGTATTATTGCCAACCGGATTAATGCTAAGAAAAGATTACAATAATTAGGTTGAACGACTTAGTTATAGCGACCGCATGCTAAGTGCAAATCTGAAGGATATATAGTACCGACCGGACATATAGCCTTAGATAGTCAGTCCATGTTAGTTAATTGACCCTAAATACCCTAATTGATATTCATTGTGAACCGGAATCTCTAGACTAGTTTTATATATTTAATATCGTCTTAATTTACAATCGTTTAGTTACTACAAACCAAATAAATCAAATTTGTGACCCAATAGTCTAGAATCTACTCATAGTTAATAAGCACTTTGTCACGTTTCCTTGTGGTTCGACCCTTGACTTCACTATCTTCATTTTTAGTGTCCGTTTGGGATTATTTTAATTGAGGTGATACGACTTTAGCCCTATCAAATTTGACGCCGTTGCCGGGGAAACGGTGTATTTTAGTGCTTGTTATTCGATTTTAGATTATTTCCTTCTGTTTTCTTGTAGTGTTTCTTCTTGCAGGCGTAGAAACCTTTTCAAGGAAATAGCTCACCAATATGACCATCTTCTATTTTCCACAATTTGAACATGAATTATTGCATATTTATTGGGATAGGTTAACATCTTTCATTAATCAATCTGGCTATTATGTTGATATATGGGAGATGTGTCATATCATATATGATGGTGTTGATGGCGTAACATTGGCTAGAATTGAGCAAAAATGTGGATGGCAGTTTAATAACTTTCCTTATGAAAGCAATGAAAGCTTCTTAAATACTTAGCCCAAGATAGTGCGGAGTCGGAGAAGCGTATGAGAGCTGACATTAATGACATGAAGGCCATGATGCAACAAGTTTTAGATATACAAACTCGAACGGTAGAAAATTTTTTGTTGGGAAATGTGTCCTCAACAATAGTGCGATCACATGATTAAATGTCATAATTAAATCTCATACTAAGAATACATGAGGGATGATTCTTTATATAGTCGACTGACCGTCATTAATCGGTAATGATTGGCTAACTAGAGTTTGACATTACTGTCGTGTGACGGTGGTGGTCAGTTGATCCCTTTAGGTCACACCTATAGGATGAGGCCCAAATAGATATTTAATTAATTGTATGCGATACAGATTAATTAATTCCTTAATTATGGGAGTGCAATTTTGCGTCTTATTGTAATATGATTAAATAAGATTAAATTTAGTAATTAAGTGTTAAATTACTAAATTAGTTGAGGTATTATATAAGTTTTGAGGTAGAGGTAATTAGTTATTTAAAGTTACAAGAAGTTGTAATTTTAACTAACTAGTAATTATGGGACCCATTATATGTTGATATAATGAAAGTATACTACTCAAAAACTGGAGTGTATATTATATTATTAATTGTAATATTTAAGTGTTAAATGATTACATTAATAATTAAATATGTAAGATAGTTAAACATATGACTTATAAGCATTTGTGGGACAAATGACAAAAGGCAAAAATGGACCAAAATAGGTCCAATATTTCGGTCATATTAAGAGCACAAGAGATGCTCTTTTGTCTTTTGTTTGTGTTGGTTATTGTGTGATTGTGACATATCACACAAGCCTTTTCATGCTACATCTTACACACATACTCCCTATACTCTACCTACACTAAACAAAGAGTAAAAACAAAAGCAACAAGATTCCCTATATGGGGAATGGCCACCGGTTTTGGCCTTATAAGATGAGCATTTGTTGCTCATTTTTTGTTGTTGTTGTTGGCTTGTTTTTCCTCTCTACTTTTCCTCACATGCAATTGCAAAAATCTCTCACAAATACTAATACACATCAAACTATTACTAGAGGTAGTAATGCTAGAAATATTAGTAATATTAAGGGAACATTTCTACTACATATCTAGTTAATATTAGTAGGAATTTTTGGGATTAATCTTGGGTGCAATTTATTAGAGTGACTTCTATACTTGGAGTCTTAGGAGGATCATCCATCATATTTAGCTCAAGAACAAGTGAAGGAAGGTGACCTTACTTGTGCCCTATATTTCGAAGCACATAACAATGTAAGGAACATTGTTCTTCTTATAAATCTTTCATTTTGTTATGCATGCACTAGATCTAAAGAACATATAATTAACAAGTTAATTTGTTCACTATTAGAGGAGTCTAATAATAGGTATATGAACCTAACAAGTGGTATCAGAGCATAAGGATGTTGCATGCATAATCGGTTATTGTTTTTCCGAGTTAAAAGGTTAACATATAAAACTAAAAATTTGTGATTTGTAAGAATAAGCCACGAAATCACCATTCAAGTTATATATTCTTGTCCTAAAATGTTTTTAGGTCATTTCTATGATTTATGGAAATTTATTGCTCATTTTAATGATTTTTAGTGATTTTATTACATTTTTATGACTAAAATGGGAATTAAAATGCTAGAAATAGTTAAACTAAGTTTATGACCTTGGAAATTTTATATGACCTCAAATGAATATTTTACAAGTTATGTGTAAAAAGTCGAGTTAATTTGATTAATATTGCATGACTTATGATTTTTATGAGATAAAAATGGATTAAAAGAGGTAAAATGGTTAAAAATAGTTAAATTTCGAATTAAGCCATGGTCTTTTAATATGATGTCACATGCATTATTTAAAGAGTGTATGTAAATTTCTAGATTAAAATATCTCTTTTAGCATGATTTATGGATTTTTAGAGTAAAAATGACATAAATAGTGACTATTTTAGCAAAATTAGCTAAAACGTATTTCATGGCTTGAGAAAATTATTTTAAGTTGAATTAATATCCCACTAATCAGATCTAAGATTGTAAAAATTATTGGAGTAATTTTTGGATACTTTAAGTATTTTATGAAATAAAACCGATAAAATGCAACTATATTTTCTCAAAATTAATTCGAAAACTTTAACCATGATTTTTGACATTATGAGTGTAATGGAATTATTTCAGAATGTTCAAAAATTTGAAATTTAAATTTTGAATTTTTTATAATTTAATTTGGATTTATTTCATATAAATAATGATTTTAAGGTAAAAAATGAGCATAAAATTAAATCAAGTTGAATTATTGTTAAAAATTGAGTGATGACTAATTTTTGAGTCCTAAAAAGTGTTAGGATAATTAACTTGAGCTTAGATGTGATTTAAGTGTTAATTAGTGATTTTAAAAGGTTATTATCACGCATTTCCATAAAACCGGGTTATATGTACGACATAAGTTAAATAGGGAGATTTGGCACATCATTTTGCATGATAGGTACATATTATAATGCTGCACATTTCAATTGTTAAATGTCTTTTATTTATATAATTTTGAATTATGTAATTTTATCTTAGTATGGCCTTAGTTTAATCGATATTACCCGTAATGAAAGGGAATATTGATTCGGTTGTAATTTAATGTGATCTCGAATCACTTTTATTTTTATTAGTTTTTCCATTTTACAAATGTATAATAGGAATAGCTTTGTATTTTTATTATTATTTGTAATTATGGAGTATCTTCAAAGACGGTGCCATTCGGAAAAGTGATCCGACGAAGACGGTGTCTTGGGAGGCGTGCCACTTGAAGATTCAAGGGACCAAAGGAGTTGGTTTCCGAATATGTAATAGATTATTTGATTTTCTATTTTAGGAAGGCCATACTAGGAATTTTATTTATTGCTTTGCATTTCCTTTAATATGTTGCATGCATTGCCAAATCGCCATAACAACACATGCATATCATATCGAGTCATCGACCGTGTCAATTATAATTATTGTAGTTCACCGCTTTAGTTCACTTAAAACGTGATAGATAATAAATTGACAAGACCTCTCACATATAATAATTGAGATATAGCCTTGCCAAATAGTAGAAACCCATGAAGTACCAATTTCATAAGGGAGTTAATCCGGCTTCACCGTAATACAAACCTTGTTACGTTGGCGAAGTGAGGTAGTAAAATGTTATTACATCGAAATTTGGATTGAGCTCAACGGAAGTATTGTTGACCGTAGTCGCATGTGTTCCGGGCTAAAGATGAAAATTAGAGTAATTTTTATCGACCGAGAGTTCTAAAAGTAGAATCGATTAAAGAGTTAATCCAACGAGTTATATTAATAAGGGATGAATCGGCTCACCGTGCCCGAGTTGATATGAATTTGGATCTCGGAATCATTTATGTAGTTGGGTGGAGGTCACTATATAAATGCAATACTTGTAGTTAAATTTACGAGTATTATTAAAACGATAGATGATAATTAATTCCTTCATTTCCTATTTTGTAGTCAAATTTGTTTTATCAACTGCAATGGCAACTCCAATCACGTCCGCATCCACTAGTTCCACCACGCTTACCAATGTGTCATGGCTCCGATCCTTCATAGATCGATGTAAGTTAGAAAAGAATGGGTCTAATTTTGCCGATTGGGACGCGCAACTTCGCTTGGCCGCGCAAGGTGACGACAAGCTTTGTTACCTTACCGAGGCATCTCCCTCCGAACCTAATACTAGGTCCACCCCCGCCGCTAGGCAAACCTATGAGGTTTACCAAAAGGAGTCGGCCGCGATCAAAAATGTGTTGATCTTTGCTATGGAGGCCGAACTCCAACGAAGTGCTATAAAGATTAGCACCGCTCATGAGATCTACATGAAGCTTGTGAACATGTTTTCACGAGCTCCTAGGGTCATTCAATATAAGGCGGCTTCCGCATTCTTTGATCTTAACATCAAAGAGGGCCAAAGGTGAGCCCTCATGTGCTCAAGTTGATGGAGCATGTTGAGACCTTGAAAATGCATAAGGTGGAAATTCCCAATGAACTCGTAATTGATCGAATTCTTCATTCCCTCAACAAAATCAAAGCATATGTTCAATTCCGGGTGAATTTTAATATGCAAGATAAGAAAGTTTCTCTTGATGAGTTGCACAAAATGCTTGTGCAAGCCGAAAGGGACATGGGGCTAAGTGTTAGCACCACCAAAGATGTGCTCAATATCAATCATAAGAGCAAGGGAACCTTCAAGAAAGGTGGGAAGAAGGGTAAGAAGCGAATTCTCAACATGAATATAGCTAAGACTTATGAAGCAAGCTCCTCCAAGCCCAAGTACAATGCCCCCACTAGGGACAAGTGCCACTATTGTTGTGGTGTTGGGCATTGGAAGAGAAACTGTTCCAAATACCTTGGCGACATCAAAGCTGGAAAGGTTATTCCAGTAGGTATATAACTATCCCTATCTTTTATGTTTCAATCTCAATTAGTATGTGATACAAGTTGTTATGATTACCCTTTTTATTGTAAATAGGGCCCCCTACCAAGGACAAGGGCAAGGAGAAGCAAGCCTAGAGGATCATATGGGAAGCTAGAGTAGCCAACCGTGGTGATGGATCAATGGAAGCTTGGCTTTTATTTGCTTTAAAATTTATTTTATGATGTATTTTAAAGTTTTTAGAACTATTTTGATTTCCTTGTGTGACTTGGAAATTGGTTTGTATCCTTTAAACACGGGTTGTATTTTGGATATTTGTGATTTGGTTTTCAACCCAAATCACTTGTTTTATTATGTTATTTGTTCTAAAATCATCATCATAAATTACTTGCGTAGAGAAACATTAGATAAACAACTCAAATTGATCAAATAGACGATTATGATGATGGGATCATTATATGTCCATAAGCTATGAATTTGATTCTTCTTATGTCAACATTACTAAAAGTAACAACTTACTTATGTAAGATCTAGATGACATGGATAAGACTCGCATATTATCAAGCTGCCATGTTAGGATGGCCTTTTGAAAGCTAATACATAGTCTTGGAGAACTCCTAATACTCCGTTAAATATATATGTTTGTGACTCACAAAGCTATCTCTCATGAATATTGATATATTTCTGAGGGATAGAGTGGGAGTAGATTGAATCGTCACAAACATCTCTTATAGTTGAAATGTTACTTTGTGAAAGTAATAGAATTATAGAGTGGGAGTTGGTATTGAACTATTGTTTATGAAGATAGATTGGAAGCATAGTTCAGTGGGAGTTTATCGCACATGTCTTATTGTTTAAAAATATTACTTTGTGAAAGTGATAGTATTATGACCATGTTACACATGAGCCATTGTATTACAATCCGAAAATTGTTACTCAGAAGTAGATTTACTTATAGGAAAGGGGCTCCTCAAAAGTAAATAGAGCTTCAGAGTACATAAATGCATAAGATTTACATGAAGATGTTGATTAAGATAAATTGTGTTAGGAATTGCCGCATTTCATTTTAATGAAGAATGGCAAATGAGATTAAAATTCGCTTTTCTAAAATGGGAATTTAGAGAAGGAAGTGTTTGAAACACAAAATCTTAGATGAAGATCTAAGAATCCTAACATATTATGCGTAGCTTTCTTAAGTGATCTTAGAATGATCTTAAGCAAGCATTAAAGGATTATACTTTTCGTTCATGTGATTATAGTGAATTGTTTCATTCACATGATTGAATAATCATGAAATACATGAAGTTAAGTGGGAGCTAGAATTGTTTCTCCATGTCTTATATGTTGATAACATATTACTTATTGAGAATAATGTACTAATGCTCTCTTCTGGCAAGAGTGATTGGGAGACTTGGAATGGGATGCAAAGTATTCTAGATTTTGAATCTATGTGAGAGAATATTGGCATAGAGTTGAGAGTCTTATGAGGATAGGATATTTCACATCTGTTGTACAACAACAAAGTCAAATAGGCTATTGTTGACGGAAGTAGAATTACTATGATGGAGTCATATTCATTCTATGAACCTATTAAGTTATTGATCACATGAAATCAAATTCTAATGTTTCCGCCATTAGAATGATCATGTATGCCAACAGACGCACGTGCCATGATGTGACATATGCTGAGAGCATAACAAGTCAATAAAAGGGATAATTCCCATAATATGGCTTGTGAAAGCCTTAAAGAACATACTTGAGATTCTTGAGAAGAATTAAGGATTCGTTCACATGTTTGGATGACAAACTAAGTTGGGTGTTGAAGTGTTGCACAAACTTTAGTTTCCAAACTCAAAAGGGATTTGTCGAAATCCTAGGGTGACCTATTGACTAAGGAGCAAGAGACTAAGAAAGGTGTTTTAGTTTCGCGCATTGCAAATTCTACAAAAGGATTCTAAGTAAATTGTGATAAAATAGTCAACGTATGGATTAAGGGTGAATCTCTCTACAAATGACTTTATCACCTGTTATGCGATAACTATGAGAGCATCTTTCAAGTTAAAGAGCACAAGTCTAGCAATAAACCTAGACAAATACTTAGAAATGAATTCATGTCATTAGAGAGGACATTGAATGGAAGGGAATAGCAATACATAAAGTTGGAATATATGGATATCGGGTATATCCACTTGCCAAGCTTGTATTGCATTTTAACTAGTGTTAATAATACACTAAAGATTATAGAATATGAAGTAGTAATAGTGTATTGACTATTCATATGTGATAATCACATTTATCGTTTGAGTTTTATTTAACTCACCCGCTACCTTGTCGTATCCGACTGGGTTGTAGAGACAAATTGAACCCCATTAAAGTGAACTGGATTGACATGGTATTCGTCCCTAGTTTCTTATATGAGGTGATGTCTCGAAGTGACTAGAGTGTGATGCGATTTATGGCAAGTTCAAGTGCCATAGAGTCATATGGGATGACTAGTCGATCACATAGGCAGACTGTATGGGATAATCTGTCGGGCAGTGACCGCTTATAGAGTTCTGGTAATTCATAAAGCCTGGTCGTGGCAAGACCTACTATAGTATTCTTATGAGTCAATTCTTTTGACTAGAGACTATTCGCCTAAGTTAGCACAACTTCTGATTAGCTTTGATTTATACTCTACGATTTCGTAAATGAGGTCAAACTGGGTATATTTTGGGTTATGATGGACTGTGGCTGAACGAAGGGAATAGGGCGATAGGAATTGTCCACTCCTTGTCAGGGTTGTTTGAAATCTCAAGGCCACTCGAGGAGTAGTTAACTGGAAATGCGTGGCCACGCTCGGAAGGTATCTATGGCAGATAATTCCGGTCAGACAGTTAATCTCCAGATCGAGAAAACCACTCAAGATATGATCAAGTGTAAATACGACCTGCAAGACACCTTGCATTGAGTGGGAGATTGTAATAGGACAAGAGAATTGGTGACGCACACTTGTCGAGGACAAGTGGGAGATTGTTCGGAAATGTGTCCTCAACAATAGTGCGATCACATGATAAAATGTCATAATTAAATCTCATACTAAGAATACATGAGGGATGATTCTTTATATAGTCGACTGACCGTCATTAATCGGTAATGATTGGCTAACTAGAGTTTGACATTACTGTCGTGTGACGGCGGTGGTCAGTTGATCCCTTTAGGTCAAACCTATAGGATGAGGCCCAAATAGATATTTAATTAATTGTATGTGATACAGATTAATTAATTCCTTAATTATGGGAGTGCAACTTTGCGTCTTATTGTAATGTGATTAAATAAGATTAAATTTAGTAATTAAGTGTTAAATTACTAAATAAGTTGAGGTATTATATAAGTTTTGAGGTAGAGGTAATTAGTTATTTAAAGTTACAAGAAGTTCTAATTTTCACTAACTAGTAATTATGAGACCCATTATATGTTGATATAATTAAAGTATACTACTCAAAAAGTGGAGTGTATGTGAACCCCCGCAATAACGCGGAAAATATAACTTATAAAATGCGAAATTTTAGGAAATTTTTGAAACTTTTAAAGTTTATAAAGCGCGGGTTAATAAGAATCTAAAAGACAAATAAAGAATGCGGAAATAAAGATTAAATTATACAAACGCGATAGTCAAAAGTGAGGGAAAATATATCCCTCGAATGACAAAATGATAAATGGTGAGTCTAAGCAATGCTAATAAACCAACTACTAGTCCAAGGTTTAGTTCTCGCTAGTCCACACGTCTTCCCCACGTAAGCATCTTCACAACCTGACATTCATGTAAACATGAACGCCACAGTCAGTGGGGAGTAACTCAAGGTTCTCCAAGCCACAAAATGTCGAAACACAGATAAACAAGAACATATTAGAACATCATGAATATTAACATTTGATTCAAGTATTGAAACATGAGACTAACATTCAAAACATGTGTAGTCAATCATAGATAAGGCATATGATACATACATATGAGACAATCTAACTAAAACGTCATAAATGATAATACAACTATAAACACGATAGAATATCATAGGTCACGGATAAACAAGACTAACATCATGAAACATGTGAATGGAAACCTTAGCCATGAACTTTGAAAGACAAATAACATACAATACACGAAATGAGACTACTAACATCACATAATAAGCAAAGCATCCGGCTCAGAGACTACCTTTAAAGCATGTCCGAGACACAAGTCCTTAAGTACCTTGGCTCAGCGGTTACCTTTAAAACATGTCCAAGGCACGACCTCTAAAGTATCTGGCTCAGCGGTTACCTTTAAAACATGTCCAAATACTACAAACAAGTGCCCGACTCAGAGGTTACCTTTAAAACATGTCCGAGGCACAACACATAAAGTATCTGGCTCAGCGGTTACCTTTCAAACATGTCCAAATACTACAAAAAAGTGTCCGACTCAGAGGTTGCCTTTAAAACATGTCCGACACACAACATATAAAGTATCCGGCTCAGCGGTTACCTTTAAAACATGTCCAAATACTACAAACAAGTACCCGACTCAGAGGTTACCTTTAAAACATGTCCGAGGTAAAACAAACAAGTATCCGCTCGGATTTACCTTTAAAACATGGCCAAATACAACAAACAAGTGCCCGACTCGGAGGTTACCTTTAAAACATGTCCGAGGCACAACAAACAAGTATCTGGCTCAGCGGTTACCTTTAAAACATGGCCAAATACAACAAACAAGTACAACAAACAAGCATAACAAATAAGCACATAGAACGGGATTATTAATGGCATATTCATACTTATGGCTTGCATCTCACCATAAGTACGGATGGGAACATCAATCCCGACGACCTTATCGCAACTAGAGGGCCTATGACTCACCCCTAGAATCCGATAGGACCGTGACTCAGGGACGGGATGATCAATGTCACATTCATACTTATGGCCTGCATCACCATAAGTACGGATGGGAACATCACTCCCGACGTTCATACCGCAACTAGAGGGCCTCAGGCTCACCCCTAGTATCCGGTAGAACCAAGACTCTCACAACCGAACAATACTAGACATTATTAAGAATACGACTCACTACAAGTAACTATTTATAATAAATATCTCATACTTGTATTATATTAATAAATATTCCAATTTATAATTGAACATGCTGGTTAAATAAAATATAACAAGCGATAATGAATAATTTACGAGATAAAATGTGACCAACTCTAGTGACTCATTTACGAGCCCAAAACACAAACTATACATGGCCCACTAAATGGAACCTATTAGAGCTAACCCCATAATCATGTGAAGCCCAACATAAGCTTTATATAAAATCCGATAAGTGGCATACAATAAGCCCAACAATTGAAATCAATTGAGCCCAACAAACAAAACAAATGAGTCCAACAAAATAAACATGTAAAAGAACGATATTTAACGAATCACGTTATATAAAACACGAGACGGAAATTAAACAATTCGAATAAACTAAACTTGGCGTCAAAAGCACCCATTTTGGGACCAAAGTTAAGACGGAAAAATAATTAAATAATGGAATTTCACAATTATAAATCATGAGAGGAAAATATATAAATAAACGATATTTAGCAGTATGAAATCAATGCATACATGACCACCTAAAATGCCTTTAGCTATAGCATTCCACTTATGTTCCACGTATCTAGGAGGTATGAAAGGCTTAGAATAAGTCCATGCCAAAAACAGAGGTGTAACCATAATTCCTGCCCAAATCAGCCCGAAACAAGCAATGGCATGGTCACTCTAAGACGGGTTTTAAATCATGTCTGCCTAATGTGTTCACTAATTAATTAATGAAGCCGCAAAAACACAGCAACGATCATTTGAATGGGTTCAAAAGCACTAAAGTAGTGGAAAGAGTTGAACTTGTAGAATTGCTGAAACTCCAAAGTGATTGAATTGGTCAAAGCAAAAGGCATCATTGAGCCAAATCCCATAACAAGAAGAGATTCTATGAACTATTTAGTTTAAGTTCCTTCTGACCGAATCATTTTCTCCACCATCATTATATAATTATCGCATTTTTCTGAGTTCATTTAAGACGGTATTTTCCCCATACAAGTAAGTGAATTCATTCATGGGTATGTACTCAAGACGGAAATTAACAATTTCACTTAAACCAACAAGAAAAACAACCCTGGACAGTAGCCTAATACACGGCTATACAGCCCATATACACAGTTTAAACAATTTATGAAGCCGTCTTAAGACAAGTATTTAAGCATGTTGCAAGACGGGAATTAACCATACAAAGGACCCATATCATACTTGGATATACACTTGAGACATACGTAAACAAATTGGCTCAAACCCAAGCTAGAAACCCGTCTAAAAACAGCCCCAAACATGACTCGACACAACCCCCTTATTCGACCAAAGCAACAGTTTGAACCCATCTTAAGACGAGTTTTTAAGCATACAAAAGAAGAAATATTTCCCATACAAATGACCCAATTCATACATGGATATGCACTTGAGACGGAAATAAGAAAGTTGGCTCGAACCATCAACCAAACATAGACCAAAAACGAACACAAAACCGTCTCACAACCCCCTTTTATTCACGTTTTAACAAAGTCCCAAAAGTGCTACTTGCATTTTTTTGATACAACCCGAAACTATGGTCATTGCTACACTAAATGCAAATTTATATAATCTGCAATGACTGAATCTTTTAAAAACCAACAATTGCCTTACGTCTTTTACCAATAACAAAAATTGTGATTAGTTGTAGGATTTTTCAACCCCAATAGCTACTGACTGCCGAAGTCCTTTTAAGCTTGTGTATCAATTTAATTACCTGCAACGTACCAGAAGGTACAAAGACTCAATTGAGCTATATTCCGACACCAATGAGACAAAGTTTAAGACGGAATTTAACACAATAAATTTAAGCAAACAAGTGATAAAAGTATAAAGGACCAAACTTTATCAAACAAGGGCATATAAAACGACACCTAAGACGGAATCTCGACATTTTGTCGAGTAACCTATCATCGTTACCTTAAACGCTCCTTATTCTTCGAATAAACGGTCCCCAAAGCTTGAGTCATACTCCGGGTCTTCAAATCCTTCATTAAAGAGCAAGAAAACGGGATAAAGAGGCTAAAATACGAAACTTTTATAAGACGGCGCAAAATGAAACCATCACAAAAATGAGACTTTATTACCTTGAAAGATGGAGGAAATAAGGAGGAGAATGGTACAAAAATAAAGAGGAATGGTTGAGAAATGAAGAGGAAATCTTGGTTTTAAGCAGACGAAAATGGCGTTTACAAAGCTCTATCTGAAAATTTGGTTTGTTGCTGTGACAGGTAAGACGTAAAAGGAAGGGAAGTCATGGGAAGGGGGTTGGTCAACAACAACAAAAGAAAAAGAATAAAGTGTGAGAGGTAAAAAAAAACAATTGATTATATTAGTTGGGTGATGAATTTGAGCACTGAGTTGTCGATACGGGATAGAGCGAGAATAGATTAGCCTCACATGTGAAAAGGTGACGGTCTATAGCTAGACGGAAATTCGCCTTAAACCTACTATAATTTAAGACGGAAGTTTACTATCATTAATATTATTATTATTAATACTAACCGACTAAAATACATATTTTTATATAAATTAAGCTTTAAAATATTATTTTATAAAAATCGTGTTTAAAATAAAATTAATAAAATTAAATAATTAAAAATTATGAAATAAAGTAAGTAACAGTTAAATAAATTTTAAATGTCAAAATGAGAAATTCGCGGGTGTTACAATCACCCCATCTTTTAAAAAGTTTCGTCCTCGAAACTTGAAAATAGAAATGAAGGGTTATAAAAATAAAGTAGGACTTTATGAAATTAGTATTTAAAATATTAAAAGGTTACTTATTGTAAAAATTAAAATTCTTTCAAAAGTTTCAAGCAAGATTTTCCAACAGCACCAGATTCTCGTCAAAGGAACGAAAGTGTTCTCGTTGCGCATTCAAGAACATCACACTCCAAATCGAAGATAAGGTCAAAAACCAAATCATTTGCAGAAATTCAAAGTCAAAATACTTCCAAAAATATTTATGGAGAGTTTTCAAAAGTGTACGTCTCCTTCATGGAACGAAATTGCTCTTGTCGTGCACACAAGAACGCTAACTTTCCAAGTCAAGGACAAGTTTTAAACAAAAATCATTCATCGATAAGCGCATGACAAGTTATTAGATGCCTTTAATAACGAGTCCTAACATTCCATCAATTTTAAAAACAATCGAAAAAGGTAATCCACTCAAATTTTCTTTTGCAAATGCCAAAATAAAAATAAAAGTTTCATTTTTAAACTAAAAAAGGAGTCAAGTTCTTGAAATTATAACATTAAACTTTGACAAGGAATCATAAATAAATCAAAGTTAGTTAGAAATTGAGCAAAATTAAAAGTAATCTCGGGTTTAGTAATTAAAAATCAATAAAAAGAAGTTATATTCGAAGAACAAAAAGAGGATTAAATCAAATTTTCATTTTCAAATATTTACAAATAGGTAAAGTTCTGTAATAGTAACATTTCAAACCAAAAATGGTAGTTTGAAAAGTTTAGAAATTGAATAAAAGAAAAGTAACTTAGACAACATAGATACCGGTATGCAAAAAGGATTCAACTTAACTAATTAAAAGAGTTATGATGAACTTCCCAGGGTAAGAGTCGAAGTAAGGTCAACAAAGATGTCAATGATAGAAATTTTATAAGCCTCTAGATTATAATCAAAAGGGAAAGCACAACCAAAAGAATAGGAGATGCATGAACGATAAAGCTTATGGTCAAGGAAAAGGGAAAGGTACAAAGGTGAATCGAGAGGAAAGATTCACAATAAGAATTCCAAGGGCAAGACGGAAAGAATGATATGAGAGGAACTCCCAAGGTAAAACAAAAAGGAGTTTAGAAGAAGGATGAGCATCACGGAATAAAAGTAAGATAAGGTTGATCAAGGATAGAAAACACACCCGTAACGGTGTCGGGAGGAACGACGACTCCGACTTGATTCTCGACACAAACGGCTTCTCTTGGCTCAACTTTCGGATCATGAGGAGGAGAAGTCTTCTTCTTCTAGGGGCAATCCTTGATGAAATGACCGGGCTTCTTGCAAAGGTAACACTTCAAGGGCATATCATAGCATCCAATTCCGGGGTGATAAGCTTGCCTACACTTGAAACACTTGCGGGTCTCCTCAAGGTTGTCTTCCGACGAGGGAGCTTATCCACCTTGCACATGTCCACTTGGTCCTTGTCCTCTTGGAAAGGGCTTCTTCTGCTTGTTAGCAGATGACGAAGATGAAGGCACAAAGGATCTCATGCCACGGGAGTTAGGACGATGATTGACTTGAGCATTGGCATCTTGTTGGTTCCGGAGAATTTGAGTAAGAGCTTCCGTGATAGTATTCTGCACCTTGGTTGGTCGCACCATCTTCTCAAGACACCAAATAAAGCAATCATGTTAGCACCTAACAAATAGCATACACAAAGAGACTACCAACTTAGGTCCTTAAGTCTACCCCATCTCTAATTAATTGTTCAAGGTCAAGTTCAAACTAAGTTTGGGGTACACGTGTATGCGTCGGGAGCAACAAAGACTCTGATACCAACTGTGAACCCCCGCAATTAAGCGGAAAATATAACTTATAAAATGCGAAATTTTAGGAAATTTTTGAAACTTTTAAAGTTTATAAAGCGCGGGTTCATAAGAATCTAAAAGACAAATAAAGAATGCAGAAATAAAGATTAAATTATACAAACGCGATAGTCAAAGGTGAGGGAAAATATATCCCTCGAATGACAAAATGATAAATGGTGAGTCTAAGCAATGCTAATAAACAAACTACTAGTCCAAGGTTTAGTTCTCGCTAGCCCACACGTCTTCCCCACGTAAGCATCTTCACAACCTGTCATTCATGTAAACATGAACGCCACAGTCAGTGGGGAGTAACTCAAAGTTCTCCCAGCCACAAAATGTCGAAACACAGATAAACAAGAACATATTAGAACATCATGAATATAAACATTTGATTCAAGTATTGAAACATGAGACTAACATTCAAAACATGCGTAGTCAATCATAGATAAGGCATATGATACATACATATGAGACAATCGAACTAAAACGTCATAAATGATAATACAACTATAAACACGATAGCATATCATAGGTCACGGATAAACAAGACTAACATCATGAAACATGTGAATGGAAACCTTAGCCATGAACTTTGAAAGCCAAATAACATACAATACACGAAATGAGACTACTAACATCACATAATAAGCAAAGCATCCGGCTCAGAGGCTACCTTTAAAGCATGTCCGAGACACAAGTCTTTAAGTACCTTGGCTTAGCGGTTACCTTTAAAACATGTCCAAGGCACGACCTCTAAAGTATCTGGCTCAGCGGTTACCATTAAAACAAGTCCAAATACTACAAACAAGTGCCCGACTCAGAGGTTACCTTTAAAACATGTCTGAGGCACAACACATAAAGTATCTGGCTCAGCGGTTACCTTTAAAACATGTCCAAATACTATAAACAAGTGTCCGACTCAGAGGTTACCTTTAAAACATGTCCGAGACACAACATATAAAGTATCCGGCTCGGATTTACCTTTAAAACATGTCCAAATACTACAAACAAGTACCCGACTCAGAGGTTACCATTAAAACATGTCCGAGGTACAACAAACAAGTATCCGCTCAGTGTTACCTTTAAAACATGGCCAAATACAACAAACAAGTGCCCGACTCAGAGGTTACCTTTAAAACATGTCCGAGGCACAACAAACAAGTATCTGGCTCAGCGGTTACCTTTAAAACATGGCCAAATACAACAAACAAGTGCCCGACTCAGAGGTTACCTTTAAAACATGTCCGAGGCACAACAAACAAGTATCCGCTCAAATGGTTACCTTTAAAACATGGACAAATACAACAAACAAGTACAACAAACAAGCATAACAAATAAGCACATAGAACGGGATTATTAATGTCACATTCATACTTATGGCTTGCATCTCACCATAAGTACGGATGGGAACATCAATCCCGACGACCTTATCGCAACTAGAGGGCCTATGGCTCACCCCTAGAATCCGATAGGACCGTGACTCAGGGACGGGATGATCAATGTCACATTCATACTTATGGCCTGCATCACCATAAGTACGGATGGGAACATCACTTCCGACGTTCATACCGCAACTAGAGGGCCTCAGGCTCACCCCTAGTATCCGGTAGAACCAAGACTCTCACAACCGAACAATACTAGACATTATTAAGAATACGACTCACTACAAGTAACTATTTATAATAAATATCTCATACTTGTATTATATTAATAAATATTCCAATTCATAATTTAACATGCCGATTATATAAAATATAACAAGCGATAATGAATAATTTACGAGATAAAATGAGACCAACTCAAGTGACTCATTTACGAACCCAAAACACAAACTATACATGGCCCATTAAATGGAACCTATTAGAGCTAACCCCATAATCATGTGAAGCCCAACATAAGCTTTATATAAAATCCGATAAGTGGCATACAATAAGCCCAACAATTGAAATCAATTGAGCCCAACAAACAAAATAAATGAGTCCAACAAAATAAACATGTAAAAGAACGATATTTAACGAATCACGTTATATAAAACACGAGACGGAAATTAAACAATTCGAATAAACTAAACTTGGCGTCAAAAGCACCCATTTTGGGACCAAAGTTAAGACGGAAAAATAATTAAATAATGGAATTTCACAATTATAAATCATGAGAGGAAAATATATAAATAAACGATATTTAGCAGTATTAAATCAATGCATACATGACCACCTAAGATGCCTTTAGCTATAGCATTCCACTTATGTTCCACATATCTAGGAGGTATGAAAGGCTTAGAATAAGTCCATGCCAAAAACAGAGGTGTAACCATAATTCCTGCCCAAATCAGCCCGAAACAAGCAATGACATGGTCACTCTAAGACGGTTTTTAAATCATGTCTGCCTAATGTGTTCACTAATTAATTAATGAAGTCGCAAAAACATAGCAACGATCATTTGAATGGGTTTAAAAGCACTAAAGTAATGGAAAGAGTTGAACTTGTAGAATTGCTGAAACTCCAAAGTGATTGAATTGGTCAAAGCAAAAGGCATCATTGAGCCAAATCCCATAACAAGAAGAGATTCTATGAACTATTTAGTTTAAGTTCCTTCTGACCGAATCATTTTCTCCACCATCATTATATAAATATCGCATTTTTCTGAGTTCATGTAAGACGGTATTCTCCCCATACAAGTAAGTGAATTCATTCATGGGTATGTACTCAAGACGGAAATTAACAATTTCACTTAAATCAACAAGAAAAACAACCCTGGACAGTAGCCTAATACACGGCTATACAGCCCATATACACAGTTTAAACAATTTATGAAGCCGTCTTAAGACAAGTATTTAAGCATGTTGCAAGACGAGAATTAACCATACAAAGGACCCATATCATACTTGGATACACACTTGAGACATACGTAAACAAATTGGCTCAAACCCAAGCTAGAAACCCGTCTAAAAACAGCCCCAAACATGACTCGACACAACCCCCTTATTTGACCAAAGCAACAGTTTGAACCCATCTTAAGACGAGTTTTTAAGCATACAAAAGAAGAAATATTTCCCATACAAATGACCAAATTCATACATGGATATGCACTTGAGACGGAAATAATAAAGTTGGCTCGAACCATCAACCAAACATAGACCAAAAACGAACACAAAACCGTCTCACAGCCCCCTTTTATTCACGTTTTAACAAAGTCCCAAAAGTGCTACTTGCATTTTTTGGATACAACCCGAAACTATGGTCATTGCTACATTAAATGCAAATTTATATAATCTGCAATGACTGAATCTTTTAAAAACCAACAATTGCTTTACGTCTTTTACCAATAACAAAAATCAGGATTAGTTGTAGGATTTTTCAACCCCAAATAGCTACTGACTGCCGAAGTCCTTTTAAGCTTGTGTATCAATTTAATTACCTGCAACGTACCAGAAGGTACAAAGACTCAATTGAGCTATACTCCGACACCAATGAGACAAAATTTAAGACGGAATTTAACACAATAAATTTAAGCAAACAAGTGATAAAAGTATAAAGGACCAAACTTTATCAAACAAGGGCATATAAAACGACACCTAAGACGGAATCTCGACATTTTGTCGAGTAACCTATCACCGTTACCTTAAACGCTCCTTATTCTTCGAATAAACGGTCCCCAAAGCTTGAGTCATACTCCAGGTCTTCAAATCCTTCATTAAAGAGCAAGAAAACGGGATAAAGAGGCTAAAAGACGAAACTTTTATAAGACGGCGCAAAATGAAACCATCACAAAAATGAGACTTTATTACCTTGAATGATGAAGGAGGAAATAAGGAGGAGAATGGTACAAAAATAAAGAGGAATGGTTGAGAAATGAAGAGGAAATCTTGGTTTTAAGCAGACGAAAATGGCGTTTACAAAGCTCTGTCTAAAAATTTGGTTTGTTGCTGTGACAGGTAAGACGTAAAAGGAAGGGAAGTCATGGGAAGAGGGTTGGTCAACAACAACAAAAGAAAAAGAATAAAGTGTGAGAGGTAAAAAAAAACAATTGATTATATTAGTTGGGTGATGAATTTGAGCACTGAGTTGTCGATACGGGATAGAGCGAGAATAGATTAGCCTCACATGTGAAAATGTGACGGTCTATAGCTAGACGGAAATTCGCCTTAAACCTACTATAATTTAAGACGGATGTTTACTATCATTAATATTATTATTATTAATACTAACCGACTAAAATACATATTTTTATATAAATTAAGCTTTAAAATATTATTTTATAAAAATCGTGTTTAAAATAAAATTAATAAAATTAAATAATTTAAAATTATGAAATAAAGTAAGTAACAGTTAAATAAATTTTAAATGTCAAAATGAGAAATTCGCGGGTGTTACAATCACCCCATCTTTTAAAAAGTTTCGTCCTCGAAACTTGAAAATAGAAATGAAGGGTTATAAAAATAAAGCTGGACTTTATGAAATTGGTATTTAAAATATTAAAAGGTTACTTATTGTAAAAATTAAAATTCTTTCAAAAGTTTTAAGCAAGATTTTCCAACAGCACCAGATTCTCGTCAAAAGAACGAAAGTGTTCTCGTTGCGCATTCAAGAACATCACACTCCAAATCGAAGATAAGGTCAAAAACCAAATCATTTGCAGAAATTCAAAGTCAAAATACTTCCAAAAATATTTATGGAGAGTTTTCAAAAGTGTACGTCTCCTTCATGGAACGAAATTGCTCTTGTCGTGCACACAAGAACGCTAACTTTTCAAGTCAAGGACAAGTTTTAAACAAAAATCATTCATCGATAAGCGCAGGACAAGTTATTAGACGCCTTTAATAACAAGTCCTAACATTCCATCAACTTTAAAAACAATCGAAAAAGGTAATCCACTCAAATTTTCTTTTGCAAAGGCCAAAATAAAAATAAAAGTTTCATTTTTAAACTAAAAAAGGGGTCAAGTTCTTGAAATTATAACATTAAACTTTGACAAGGAATCATAAATAAATCAAAGTTAGTTAGAAATTGAGCAAAATTAAAAGTAATCTCGGGTTTAGTAATTAAAAATCAATAAAAAGAAGTTATATTCGAAGAACAAAAAGAGGATTAAATCAAATTTTCATTTTCAAATCTTTACAAATAGGTAAAGTTCTGTAATAGTAACATTTCAAACCAAAAATGGTAGTTTGAAAAGTTTAGAAATTGAATAAAAGAAAAGTAACTTAGACAACATAGATACCGGTATGCAAAAAGGATTCAACTTAACTAATTAAAAGAGTTATGATGAACTTCCCAAGGTAAGAGTCGAAGTAAGGTCAACAAAGATGTCAATGATAGAAATTTTATAAGCCTCTAGATTATAATCAAAAGGGAAAGCACAACCAAAAGAATAGGAGATGCATGAACGATAAAGCTTATGGTCAAGGAAAAGGGAAAGGTACAAAGGTGAATCGAGAAGAAAGATTCACAATAAGAATTCCAAAGGCAAGACGGAAAGAATGATATGAGAGGAACTCCCAAGGTAAAACAAAAAGGAGTTTAGAAGAAGGATGAGCATCACAGAATAAAAGTAAGATAAGGTTGATCAAGGATAGAAAACACACCCGTAACGGTGTCGGGAGGAACGACGACTCCGACTTGATTCTCGACACAAACGGCTTCTCTTGGCTCAACTTCCGGATCATGAGTAGGAGAAGTCTTCTTCTTCTCGGGGCAATCCTTGATGAAATGACCGGACTTCTTGCAAAGGTAACACTTCAAGGGCATATCATAGCATCCAATTCCGGGGTGATAAGCTTGCCTACACTTGAAACACTTGCGGGTCTCCTCAAGGTTGTCTTCCGACGAGGGAGCTTGTCCACTTTGCACATGTCCACTTGGTCCTTGTCCTCTTGGAAAGGGCTTCTTCTGCTTGTTAGCAGATGACGAAGATGAAGGCACAAAGGATCTCATGCCACGGGAGTTAGGATGATGATTGACTTGAGCATTGGCATCTTGTTGGTTCCGGAGAATTTGAGTAAGAGCTTCCATGATAGTATTCTGCACCTTGGTTGGTCGCACCATCTTCTCAAGACACCAAATAAAGCAATCAAGTTAGCACCTAACAAATAGCATACACAAAGAGACTACCAACTTAGGTCCTTAAGTCTACCCCATCTCTAATTAATTGTTCAAGGTCAAGTTCAAACTAAGTTTGGGATACACGTGTGTGCGTCGGGAGCAACAAAGGCTCTGATACCAACTGTGAACCCCCGCAATAACGCGGAAAATATAACTTATAAAATGCGAAATTTTAGGAAATTTTTGAAACTTTTAAAGTTTATAAAGCGCGGGTTCATAAGAATCTAAAGACAAATAAAGAATGCGGAAATAAAGATTAAATTATACAAACGCGATAGTCAAAGGTGAGGGAAAATATATCCCTCGAATGACAAAATGATAAATGGCGAGTCTAAGCAATCCTAATAAACCAACTACTAGTCCAAGGTTTAGTTCTCGCTAGCCCACACGTCTTCCCCACGTAAGCATCTTCACAACCTGTCATTCATGTAAACATGAACGCCACAGTCAGTGGGGAGTAACTCAAAGTTCTCCCAGCCACAAAATGTCGAAACACAGATAAACAAGAACATATTAGAACATCATGAATATAAACATTTGATTCAAGTATTGAAACATGAGACTAACATTCAAAACATGCGTAGTCAATCATAGATAAGGCATATGATACCTACATATGAGACAATCTAACTACAACGTCATAAATGATAATACAACTATAAACACGATAGAATATCATAGGTCACGGATAAACAAGACTAACATCATGAAACATGTGAATGGAAACCTTAGCCATGAACTTTGAAAGCCAAATAACATACAATACACGAAATGAGACTACTAACATCACATAATAAGCAAAGCATCCGGCTCAGAGGCTACCTTTAAAGCATGTCCGAGACACAAGTCCTTAAGTACCTTGGCTTATCGGTTACCTTTAAAACATGTCCAAGGCACGACCTCTAAAGTATCTGGCTCAGCGGTTACCTTTAAAACATGTCCAAATACTACAAACAAGTGCCCGACTCAGAGGTTACCTTTAAAACATGTCCGAGACACAACACATAAAGTATCTGGCTCAGCGGTTACCTTTAAAACATGTCCAAATACTACAAACAAGTGTCCGACTCAGAGGTTACCTTTAAAACATGTCCGAGACACAACATATAAAGTATCTGGCTCAGCGGTTACCTTTAAAACATGTCCAAATACTACAAACAAGTACCCGACTCAGAGGTTACCATTAAAACATGTCCGAGGTACAACAAACAAGTATCCGCTCAAATGGTTACCTTTAAAACATGGCCAAATACAACAAACAAGTGCCCGACTCAGAGGTTACCTTTAAAACATGTCCGAGGCACAACAAACAAGTATCTGGCTCAGCGGTTACCTTTAAAACATGGCCAAATACAACAAACAAGTGCCCGACTCCGAGGTTACCTTTAAAACATGTCCGAGGCACAACAAACAAGTATCTGGCTCAGCGGTTACCTTTAAAACATGGCCAAATACAACAAACAAGTACAACAAACAAGCATAACAAATAAGCACATAGAACGGGATTATTAATGTCACATTCATACTTATGGCTTGCATCTCACCATAAGTACGGATGGGAACATCAATCCCGACGACCTTATCGCAACTAGAGGGCCTATGGCTTACCCCTAGAATCCGATAGGACCGTGACTCAGGGACGGGATGATCAATTACACATTCATACTTATGGCCTGCATCACCATAAGTACGGATGGGAACATCACTCCCGACGTTCATACCGCAACTAGAGGGCCTCAGGCTCACCCCTAGTATCCGGTAGAACCAAGACTCTCACAACCGAACAATACTAGACATTATTAAGAATACAACTCACTACAAGTAACTATTTATATTAAATATCTCATACTTGTATTATATTAATAAATATTTCCCTTCATAATTTAACTCGCCGGTTAAATAAAATATAACAAGCGATAATGAATAATTTACGAGATAAAATGTGACCAACTCAAGTGACTCATTTACGAGCCGAAAACACAAACTATACATGGCCCATTAAATGGAACCTATTAGACCTAACCCCATAATCATGTGAAGCCCAACATAAGCTTTATATAAAATCCGATTAGTGGCATACAATAAGCCCAACAATTGAAATCAATTGAGCCCAACAAACAAAACAAATGAGTCCAACAAAATAAACATGTAAAAGAACGATATTTAACGAATCACGTTATATAAAACACGAGACGGAAATTAAACAATTCGAATAAACTAAACTTGGCGTCAAAAGCACCCATTTTGGGACCAAAGTTAAGACGGAAAAATAATTAAATAATGGAATTTCACAATTATAAATCATGAGAGGAAAATATATAAATAAACGATATTTAGCAGTATGAAATCAATGCATACATGACCACCTAAGATGCCTTTAGCTATAACATTCCACTTATGTTCCACGTATCTAGGAGGTATGAAAGGATTAAAATAAGTCCATGCCAAAAACAGAGGTGTAACCATAATTCCTGCCCAAATCATCCCGAAACAAGCAATGGCATGATCACTCTAAGACGGTTTTTAAATCATGTCTGCCTAATGTGTTCACTAATTAATTAATGAAGCCGCAAAAACACAGCAACGATCATTTGAATGGGTTCAAAAGCACTAAAGTAGTGAAAAGAGTTGAACTTGTAGAATTGCTGAAACTCTAAAGTGATTGAATTGGTCAAAGCAAAAGGCATCATTGAGCCAAATCCCATAACAAGAAGAGATTCTATGAACTATTTAGTTTAAGTTCCTTCTGACCGAATCATTTTCTCCACCATCATTATATAAATATCGCATTTTTCTGAGTTCATGTAAGACGGTATTTTCCCCATACAAGTAAGTGAATTCATTCATGGGTATGTACTCAAGACGGAAATTAACAATTTCACTTAAACCAACAAGAAAAACAACCCTGGACAGTAGCCTAATACACGGCTATACAACCCATATACACAGTTTAAACAATTTATGAAGCCGTCTTAAGACAAGTATTTAAGCATGTTGCAAGACGGGAATTAACCATACAAAGGACCCATATCATACTTGGATATACACTTGAGACATACGTAAACAAATTGGCTCAAACCCAAGCTAGAAACCCGTCTAAAAACAGCCCCAAACATGACTCGACACAACCCCCTTATTCGACCAAAGCAACAGTTTGAACCCATCTTAAGACGAGTTTTTAAGCATACAAAAGAAGAAATATTTCCCATACAAATGACCCAATTCATACATGGATATGCACTTGAGACGGAAATAAGAAAGTTGGCTCGAACCATCAACCAAACATAGACAAAAAACGAACACAAAACCGTCTCACAGCCCCCTTTTATTCACGTTTTAACAAAGTCCCAAAAGTGCTACTTGCATTTTTTTGATACAACCCGAAACTATGGTCATTGCTACACTAAATGCAAATTTATATAATCTGCAATGACTGAATCTTTTAAAAACCAACAATTGCTTTACGTCTTTTACCAATAACAAAAATCATGATTAGTTGTAGGATTTTTCAACCCCAAATAGCTACTGACTGCCGAAGTCCTTTTAAGCTTGTGTTTCAGCTTGTGTATCAATTTAATTACCTGCAACGTACCAGAAGGTACAAAGACTCAATTGAGCTATACTCCGACACCAATGAGACAAAGTTTAAGATGGAATTTAACACAATAAATTTAAGCAAACAAGTGATAAAAGTATAAAGGACCAAACTTTATCAAACAATGGCATATAAAACGACACCTAAGACGGAATCTCGACATTTTATCGAGTAACCTATCACCGTTACCTTAAACGCTCCTTATTCTTCGAATAAACGGTCCCCAAAGCTTGATTCATACTCCGGGTCTTCAAATCCTTCATTAAAGAGCAAGAAAACGGGATAAAGAGGCTAAAAGACGAAACTTTTATAAGACGGCGCAAAATGAAACCATCACAAAAATGAGACTTTATTACCTTGAAAGATGAAGGAGGAAATAAGGAGGAGAATGGTACAAAAATAAAGAGGAATGGTTGAGAAATGAAGAGGAAATCTTGGTTTTAAGCAGACGAAAATGGCGTTTACAAAGCTCTGTCTGAAAATTTGGTTTGTTGCTGTGACAGGTAAGACGTAAAAGGAAGGGAAGTCATGGGAAGGGGGTTGGTCAACAACAACAAAAGAAAAAGAATAAAGTGTGAGAGGTAAAAAAACAATTGATTATATTAGTTGGGTGATGAATTTGAGCACTGAGTTGTCGATACGGGATAGAGCGAGAATAGATTAACCTCACATGTGAAAATGTGACGGTCTATAGCTAGACGGAAATTCTCCTTAAACCTACTATAATTTAAGACGGAAGTTTACTATCATTAATATTATTATTATTAATACTATCCGACTAAAATACATATTTTTATATAAATTAAGCTTTAAAATATTATTTTATAAAAATCGTGTTTAAAATAAAATTAAATAATTTAAAATTATGAAATAAAGTAAGTAACAGTTAAATAAATTTTAAATGTCAAAATGAGAAATTCGCGGGTGTTACAATCACCCCATCTTTTAAAAAGTTTCGTCCTCGAAACTTGAAAATAGAAATGAAGGGTTATAAAAATAAAGCTGGACTTTATGAAATTGGTATTTAAAATATTAAAAGGTTACTTATTGTAAAAATTAAAATTCTTTCAAAAGTTTCAAGCAAGATTTTCCAACAGCACCAGATTCTCGTCAAAGGAACGAAAGTGTTCTCATTGCGCATTCAAGAACATCACACTCCAAATCGAAGATAAGGTCAAAAACCAAATCATTTGCAGAAATTCAAAGTCAAAATACTTCCAAAAATATTTATGGAGAGTTTTCAAAAGTGTACGTCTCCTTCATGGAACGAAATTGCTCTTGTCGTGCACACAAGAACGCTAACTTTCCAAGTCAAGGACAAGTTTTAAACAAAAATCATTCATCGATAAGCGCAGGACAAGTTATTAGACGCCTTTAATAACGAGTCCTAACATTCCATCAACTTTAAAAACAATCGAAAAAGGTAATCCACTCAAATTTTCTTTTGCAAAGGCCAAAATAAAAATAAAAGTTTCATTTTTAAACTAAAAAAGGGGTCAAGTTCTTGAAATTATAACATTAAACTTTGACAAGGAATCATAAATAAATCAAAGTTAGTTTGAAATTGAGCAAAATTAAAAGTAATCTCGGGTTTAGTAATTAAAAATCAATAAAAAGAAGTTATATTCGAAGAACAAAAAGAGGATTAAATCAAATTTTCATTTTCAAATCTTTACAAATAGGTAAAGTTCTGTAATAGTAACATTTCAAACCAAAAATGGTAGTTTGAAAAGTTTAGAAATTGAATAAAAGAAAAGTAACTTAGACAACATAGATACCGGTATGCAAAAAGGATTCAACTTAACTAATTAAAAGAGTTATGATGAACTTCCCAGGGTAAGAGTCGAAGTAAGGTCAACAAAGATGTCAATGATAGAAATTTTATAAGCCTCTAGATTATAATCAAAAGGGAAAGCACAACCAAAAGAATAGGAGATGCATGAACGATAAAGCTTATGGTCAAGGAAAAGGGAAAGGTACAAAGGTGAATCGAGAGGAAAGATTCACAATAAGAATTCCAAGGGCAAGACGGAAAGAATGATATGAGAGGAACTCCCAAGGTAAAACAAAAAGGAGTTTAGAAGAAGGATGAGCATCACGGAATAAAAGTAAGATAAGGTTGATCAAGGATAGAAAACACACCCGTAACGGTGTCGGGAGGAACGACAGCTCCGACTTGATTCTCGACACGAACGGCTTCTCTTGGCTCAACTTCCGGATCATGAGGAGGAGAAGTCTTCTTCTTCTCGGGGCAATCCTTGATGAAATGACCGGGCTTCTTCCAAAGGTAACACTTTAAGGGCATATCGTAGCATCCAATTCCGGAGTGATAAGCTTGCCTACACTTGAAACACTTGCGGGTCTCCTCAGGGTTGTTTTCCGACGAGGGAGCTTGTCCACCTTGCACATGTCCACTTGGTCCTTGTCCTCTTGGAAATGGCTTCTTCTGCTTGTTAGCAGATGACGAAGATGAAGGCACTAAGGATCTCTTGCCACGGGAGTTAGGACGATGATTGACTTGAGCATTGGCATCTTGTTGGTTCCGGAGAATTTGAGTAAGAGCTTCCATGATAGTATTCTGCACCTTGGTTGGTCGCACCACCTTCTCAAGGCACCAAATAAATCAATCAAGTTAGCACCTAATAAATAACATACACAAAGAGACTACCAACTTAGGTCCTTAAGTCTACCCCATCTCTCATTCATTGTTCAAGGTCAAGTTTAAACTAAGTTTGGGGTACACGTGTGTGCGTCGGGAGCAACAAAGGCTCTGATACCAACTGTGAACCCTCGCAATAACGCGGAAAATATAACTTATAAAATGCGAAATTTTAGGAAATTTTTGAAACTTTTAAAGTTTATAAAGCGCGGGTTCATAAGAATCTAAAAGACAAATAAAGAATGCGGAAATAAAGATTAAATTATACAAACGCGATAGTCAAAGGTGAGGGACAATATATCCCTCGAATGACAAAATGATAAATGGCGAGTCTAAGCAATCATAATAAACCAACTACTAGTCCAAGGTTTAGTTCTCGCTAGCCCACACTTCTTCCCCACGTAAGCATCTTCACAACCTGTCATTCATGAAAACATGAACGCCACAGTCAGTGGGGAGTAACTCAAGGTTCTCCCAGCCACAAAATGTCGAAACACAGATAAACAAGAACATATTAGAACATCATGAATATAAACATTTGATTCAAGTATTGAAACATGAGACTAACATTCAAAACATGCGTAGTCAATCATAGACAAGGCATATGATACATACTTATGAGACAATCTAACTAAAACGTCATAAATGATAATACAACTATAAACACGATAGAATATCATAGGTCACGGATAAACAAGACTAACATCATGAAACATGTGAATGGAAACCTTAGCCATGAACTTTGAAAGCAAAATAACATACAATACACGAAATGAGACTACTAACATCACATAATAAGCAAAGCATCCGGCTCATAGGCTACCTTTAAAGCATGTCCGAGACACAAGTCCTTAAGTACCTTGGCTCAGCGGTTACCTTTAAAACATGTCCAAGGCACGACCTCTAAAGTATCTGGCTCAACGGTTACCTTTAAAACATGTCCAAATACTACAAACAAGTGCCCAACTCAGAGGTTACCTTTAAAACATGTCCGAGGCACAACACATTAAGTATCTGGCTCAGCGGTTACCTTTAAAACATGTCCAAATACTACAAACAAGTGTCCGAGTCAGAGGTTACTTTTAAACCATGTCCGAGACATAACATATAAAGTATCTGGCTCAGCGGTTACCTTTAAAACATGTCCAAATACTACAAACAAGTACCCGACTCAGAGGTTACCTTTAAAATATGTCCGAGGTACAACAAACAAGTATCCGCTCAAAACAAAGATTTACCTTTAAAACATGGCCAAATACAACAAACAAGTGCCCGACTCAGAGGTTACCTTTAAAACATGTCCGAGGCACAACAAACAAGTATCTGGCTCAGCGGTTACCTTTAAAACATGGCCAAATACAACAAACAAGTGCCCGACTCAGAGGTTACCTTTAAAACATGTCCGAGGCACAACAAACAAGTATCTGGCTCAGCGGTTACCTTTAAAACATGGCCAAATACAACAAACAAGTAAAACAAACAAGCATAACAAATAAGCACATAGAACGGGATTATTATTGTCACATTCATATTTATGGCTTGCATCTCACCATAAGTACGGATGGGAACATCAATCCCGACGACCTTATCGCAACTAGAGGGCCTATGGCTCACCCCTAGAATCCGATAGGACCGTGACTCAGGGACGGGATGATCAATGTCACATTCATACTTATGGCCTGCATCACCATAAGTACGGATGGGAACATCACTCCCGACGTTCATACCGCAACTAGAGGGCCTCAGGCTCACCCCTAGTATCCGGTAGAACCAAGAGTCTCACAACCGAACAATACTAGACATTATTAAGAATACGACTCACTACAAGTAACTATTTATAATAAATATCTCATACTTGTATTATATTAATAAATATTCCACTTCATAATTTAACTCGCCGATTAAATAAAATATAACAAGCGATAATGAATAATTTACGAGATAAAATGTGACCAACTCAAGTGACTCATTTACGATCCGAAAACACAAACTATACATGGCCCATTAAATGGAACCTATTAGACCTAACCCCATAATCATGTGAAGCCCAACATAAGCTTTATATAAAATCCGATAAGTGGCATACAATAAGCCCAACAATTGAAATCAATTGAGCCCAACAAACAAAACAAATGAGTCCAACAAAATAAACATGTAAAAGAACGATATTTAACGAATCACGTTATATAAAACACGAGACGGAAATTAAACAATTCGAATAAACTAAACTTGGCGTCAAAAGCACCCATTTTGGGACCAAAGTTAAGACGGAAAAATAATTAAATAATGGAATTTCACAATTATAAATCATGAGAGGAAAATATATAAATAAACGATATTTAGCAGTATGAAATCAATGCATACATGACCACCTAAGATGCCTTTAGCTATAGCATTCCACTTATGTTCCACGTATCTAGGAGGTATGAAAGGATTAGAATAAGTCCATGCCAAAAACAGAGGTGTAACCATAATTCCTGCCCAAATCAGCCCGAAACAAGCAATGGCATGGTCACTCTAAGACGGTTTTTAAATCATGTCTGCCTAATATGTTCACTAATTAATTAATGAAGCCGCAAAAACACAGCAACGATCATTTGAATGGGTTCAAAAGCACTAAAGTAGTGAAAAGAGTTGAACTTGTAGAATTGCTGAAACTCCAAAGTGATTGAATTGGTCAAAGCAAAAGGCATCAGTGAGCCAAATCCCATAACAAGAAGAGATTCTATGAACTATTTTGTTTAAGTTCCTTCTGACCGAATCATTTTCTCCACCATCATTATATAAATATCGCATTTTTCTAAGTTCATGTAAGACGGTATTTTCCCCATACAAGTAAGTGAATTCATTCATGGGTATGTACTCAAGACGGAAATTAACAATTTCACTTAAACCAACAAGAAAAACAACCCTGGACAGTAGCCTAATACACGGCTATACAACCCATATACACAGTTTAAACAATTTATGAAGCCGTCTTAAGACAAGTATTTAAGCATGTTGCAAGACGGGAATTAACCATACAAAGGACCCATATCATACTTGGATATACACTTGAGACATACGTAAACAAATTGGCTCAAACCCAAGCTAGAAACCCGTCTAAAAATAGCCCCAATCATGACTCGACACAACCCCCTTATTCGACCAAAGCAACAATTTTAACCCATCTTAAGACGAGTTTTTAAGCATACAAAAGAAGAAATATTTCCCATACAAATGACCCAATTCATACATGGATATGCACTTGAGACGAAAATAAGAAAGTTGGCTCGAACCATCAACCAAACATAGACCAAAAACGAACACAAAACCGTCTCACAAAAATTCCTTTTATTCACGTTTTAACAAAGTCCCAAAAGTGCTACTTGCATTTTTTTGATACAACCCGAAACTATGGTCATTGCTACACTAAATGCAAATTTATATAATCTGCAATGACTGAATCTTTTAAAAACCCACAATTGCTTTACGTCTTTTACCAATAACAAAAATCATGATTAGTTGTAGGATTTTTCAACCCCAAATAGCTACTGACTGCCGAAGTCCTTTTAAGCTTGTGTATCAATTTAATTACCTACAACGTACCTGAAGGTACAAAGGCTCAATTGAGCTATAATCCGACACCAATGAGACAAAGTTTAAGACGGAATTTAACACAATAAATTTAAGCAAACAAGTGATAAAAGTATAAAGGACCAAACTTTATCAAACAAGGGCATATAAAACGACACCTAAGACGGAATCTCGACATTTTGTCGAGTAACCTATCACCGTTACCTTAAACGCTCCTTATTCTTCGAATAAACGGTCCCCAAAGCTTGAGTCTTACTCCGGGTCTTCAAATCCTTCATTAAAGAGCAAGAAAACGGGATAAAGAGGCTAAAAGACGAAACTTTTATAAGACGGCGCAAAATGAAACCATCACAAAAATGAGACTTTATTACCTTGAAAGATGAAGGAGGAAATAAGGAGGAGAATGGTACAAAAATAAAGAGGAATGGTTGAGAAATGAAGAGGAAATCTTGGTTTTAAGCAGACGAATATGGCGTTTACAAAGCTCTGTCTGAAAATTTGGTTTGTTGCTGTGACAGGTAAGGCGTAAAAGAAAGGGAAGTCATGGGAAGGGGGTTGGTCAACAACAACAAAAGAAAAAGAATAAAGTGTGAGAGGTAAAAAAAAACAATTGATTATATTAGTTGGGTGATGAATTTGAGCACTGAGTTGTCGATACGGGATAGAGCGAGAATAGATTAGCCTCACATGTGAAAATGTGACGGTCTATAGCTAGACGGAAATTCGCCTTAAACCTACTATAATTTAAGACGGAAGTTTACTATCATTAATATTATTATTATTAATACTATCCGACTAAAATACATATTTTTATATAAATTAAGCTTTAAAATATTATTTTATAAAAATCGTGTTTAAAATAAAATTAATAAAATTAAATAATTTAAAATTATGAAATAAAGTAAGTAACAGTTAAATAAATTTTAAATGTCAAAATAAGAAATTCGCGGGTGTTAGTGTGTATATTATATTATTAATTGTAATATTTAAGTGTTAAATGATTACATTAATAATTAAATATGTAAGATAGTTAAACATATGACTTATAAGCATTTGAGGGACAAATGACAAAAGGCAAAAATGGACCAAAATAGGTCCAATATTTCGGTCATATTAAGAGCACAAGAGATGCTCTTTTGTCTTTTGTTTGTGTTGGTTATTGTGTGATTGTGACATATCACACAAGCCTTTTCATGCTACATCTTACACAAATGGTCCCTATACTCTACCTACACTAAACAAAGAGTAAAAACAAAAGCAACAAGATTCCCTATATGGGGAATGGCCACCAGTTTTGGCCTTATAAGATGAGCATTTGTTGCTCATTTTTTGTTGTTGTTGTTGGCTTGTTTTTCCTCTCTACCTTTCCTCACATGCAATTGCAAAAATCTCTCACAAATACTAATACACATCAAACTATTACTAGAGGTAGTAATACTAGAAATATTAGTAATATTAAGGGAACATTTCTACTACATATCTAGTTAATATTAGTAGGAATTTTTGGGATTAATCTTGGGTGCAATTTATTGGAGTGTCTTCTATACTTGGAGTCTTAGGAGGATCATCCATCATATTTAGCTCAAGAACAAGTGAAGGAAGGCGACCTTACTTGTGCCCTATATTTCGAAACACATAACAATGTAAGGAACATTGTTCTTCTTATAAATCTTTCATTTTGTTATGCATGCACTAGATCTAAAGAACATATAATTAACAAGTTAATTTGTTCACTATTAGAGGAGTCTAATAATAGGTATATGAACCTAACATTTTTCACGCGAGTTTAATCCTAAAGTTTATTACCCACTCCCTGATCCCGAGTGCGATTCTGTTACATCTACTAGAGAGTATATGCAACTTTTTGAAGACGATGATTATGATGTGCTACCTCTTTCATTGGATATTCCCTCTCCAGTTGTTCAAACTGATTCTGTTGTGACTTCTAACTTAATGATTAATGTGCAGGATACGTATATTGACGTTTATGATGTTGCAAATTATATTGTTGAATTTTGCAGAGGAGTCTTTCACTAAGGAACCTCCAGAGGATTTAATATGTTTTGAGCCATGTACAGGTGAATCTCTCATTTGGAAAGCCGAGAGGGATGCTTTAGAGGCTGCAATATCTGGGAAAGAGCATATCAAAGAGGCAAATGAGAAAGTATATGAGTCAGTGAATACTACTAGCATAGTAGAAGTAATATATTCTTTTGCCATCGATTCTAACATTAGGAGTGGTAGACCTCTCGACCAATCTGAGGTAATTGTTGAAGATAATTTCATGAGGATTACCATTGTAAGGAGTAATAAACTATCTCGTATGACCACTACTTTGTGTTTTTATGCTTCATCTTCTCCTGGTTGGAAGAATAGTTTGATGCGGTTGTTGGAAAATGTGCCCTCAACAATAGTGCGATCAAGTGATTTAAAATCATAATTAAATCTCATATCAAGAATACGAAAGGGATGATTATTTATATAGTCAACTGATCATCATTAATCGGTAATGATTGGCTTACTAGAGTTTGACATTACTGTCGTATGACGGTGGTGGTCGGTTGATCCCTTTAGGTCACACCTATAGGATGAGGCCCAAATAGATATTTAATTAATTGTATGCGATACAGATTGATTAATTCCTTAATTATGGGAGTGCGATTTTACGTCTTATTGTAATGTGATTAAATAAGATTTAATTTAGTAATTAAGTGTTAAATTGCTAAATTAGTTGAGGTTTTATATAAGTTTTTTTTTTTTTGGGAAAGGTTAAGTACATTAATATCAACAAAAGAATACATCATCCGTGTAGAGATTTACAAGATCAAAACTACTACAAAAAAAAACACTCTAAAATTAGCTTCAACAATAACAGCAAATAGATCAAATTAACTAGAACACAAACTGTTGAGCCAACTAATATCCTCCTCTTTGATAGGTGCTTTGTTTCGAGCCCAGAATCTGATAGAGACAGCTTGAATAGCTTGCTGAACAATAACTTTAGGATGAATGACAGTAAACATAGTACGAGCTTTGTTCCTAGCCTGCCATATCAAATACACCAACATCACATAACACACACATACCATCCTTCTTCTCAGAATACTAAGTCTTCTCCCTCTTTTGTTCCACTCAACCAGAGCTCGTGGATTCAGTCTGATAGTAAGCTTTTGCTGCAGGAGATTAGAGCATTTTCTGCTAAAGTCACACTCAAAAAACAGGTGCCCATGGGATTCATCAGCACCCTGACAAAGGTAACACTCCATAGATGTAGGACCACCCATCTTTGCCAACCTATCTCGAGTAAAGATGCGCCTAACATAACCGCCCAAAAATAAAAGAAGACTTGGGAACATTCGAGAGAATTCCAACAAAGTTTCCACCACCAACAAAGTGTTCCCTGAGTCCTAATCCAATCATAGCCTGCTTTAATAGAGTATGCAGCACTGTTACCAAGCCACTGATCATCTATATAAGCAGACCTAAACAGCAACATTATGTGGGCTATTTTTTTCCAAGACCAACTACAATCAGAGGGGGGAGAGTAGTTGGTCCAATGACCACCTCTGAGATACACATGATTGATCCAACGCACCCAGAGATAATCCTTCTTATCAGCAACCCACCAAGCATACTTACCCAACAAAGCTTTGTTCCACATCTTGGAATTCTTAATGCCCAGCCCACCTTCAGCCTTTGGTTTACAACACTGATCCCAGCCTACAGTAGGGGCACGTAGATATGAGTCTTTCCCACTCCAGAGGTAATTTCTACAAATTCTCAATGTTATTCATGATGCCAGAGGGAATGAGGAAGATAGTAGCCCAATAAGAATGCAGAGTGTACAGTACAGAAGTGACCAAAGTTAATCTTCCAGCATAGGTAAGATGTTTAGCCCCCAAGCTCTTATTCTTGCTGTAATCTTGTCTGTTAATTTCCTTCCTTCATTCTTAGATAATTTCTTAGAGGAGATAGGTACCCCTAAATATTTGAAAGGAAGTGCCCCCTTCTTAAACCCAGATATTTGCAGAATCTCATTTACAGTATCAGCTCTCACCCCATTGAAATAGATCTCAGTCTTGTCCTTGTTAAGGCAAAGCCCAGAAGCAGAAGAGAATGTGGCAAAGGCCCTAAGTATCCATATGATAGACACTGCATTACCTTTAGAAAACATGAGAAGGTCGTCTGCAAACAACAAATGGTTAAGTTTCAAATGACCACAGAGAGGATGGAACCTAAAACCATCCTGTTGTCCCACAACTGCCAAAATTCGAGACAAGTAATTCATACAAAGAGTAAACAAGAGAGGGGACAAAGGACCCCCTTGTCTAAGTCCTCTCTTGCCTTTGAAAAACCCAAAAGACCTTCCATTTAGAGATAAAGAAAACGAAGAAGTAGTAACACACTTCATTATCCAATTGGTAAACTGTTCAGGAAAGTTTAAGGCTCCCAACATCTGCTCCAAAAATTCCCATTCCACACTGTCATATGCTTTCTTAAGGTCAATCTTAACCAGGCATCTAGGAGAGGCTGTCTGCCTGTTATAGAGTCTAACAATATCTTGGCATATGAGAACATTCTCTATAATGTTTCTCCCTTTGATGAACCCCCCTTGATTAATACTAACAATATCAGGAAGAATATCTCCCAACCTGTTACAAAGAAGTTTTGCAATACACTTGTACAAAGTGTTGCAACAGGCAATGGGCCGAAATTCAAAGACAGTTTTTGGATTACTCCCTTTAGGAATTAGGGTAATATTGGTTGTGTTGAGTTGTTTCAACAGCTGACCAGAGTGAAAGAAGTCCTTCACACCAGCACACACCTCCTGACCCACAATATCCCAAGAATCTTTGTAAAACTGACTAGTGTATCCATCTGGTCCAGGACTTTTATCAGCTGGAATAGAAAATATACACTGTCTGATTTCACTGTCAGAGACTGGTTTAAGTAACTGCTGGACATGATGGTCAGTAATAAGCTTGCCCGTTCTTACAGTAGGTTTATGTACAGGAATTGTATGATTACTTGATCCCAGCAAATCAGTGTACTAAGAAAGAAAAACATTCTCAATTCCCACGGGATCCTGATGAGTGACCCCCTCCTTATCAACAATTTGAGTTACCTTGTTATGAATTTGTCTGGCTTTGATCCTACTGTGGTAAAACCTAGTATTCTCATCTCCTTCCAGAATCTACTCCACCTTGGCTTTCTGTTATAAGAATTTAGTTCTAGCCTTATTTAAGACTTTGAACTCCTCTGCAGCTGCCTGTTCAGCAGCTAGCAACTGCTGATCCCGGGGGTGTAGATGCATTGCAGTTTGCAAATTATCCAATAATACTCTAGCAACCTCAGCACTCTTCTCAATCTCAGAGAATTTGTTCTTATTTAGCTTCTTCAAAGGCTTCTTCAGATTCTTAAGTTTAGTAACAACTTGGTACATCTTTACCCCTGAAACAGTCTTATTCCATTCAGTAGCCACCACTTCTTTAAAATTGGAATCTAAGCTCCACATATTGAAGTATTTAAATGAATTCTTTCTGGTAGTTGCCTCATTACTTCTATAGCAAATGCAAGGACAATGGTCAAAGGTTCCTTCATTCATGAAGAAAGCTGAGTTATCAGGGAAGCTCTGAAGCCAATCAATATTAATTAAACACCTGTCAATCCTTGAAAAAACACGAGTAGAAGGGTCCTGTTTATCGTTCCAAGTGAAGAAATATCCATGAGCTACAATGTCAGTAACCTCACAATACTCAACACACTGCCTGAAATCTCTTATTTCATTCCAATTAACTTCTCTACCCAGCCTTTCATTGTAATCCAAAAATGAGTTGAAATCCCCACCAATGCACCAAGGTTTGGCACATTGATCCTTAGTCTGGTTAAGCTTCTCCTAGAGATTGAGTCTCTCACTATCAGAATTAGACCCATACACTACAGTGTACCAGAAACTATCACATGAAGTAAGATCAGACACTTTAACAGTGATGTGCTGATCACTGTCATTAAGGAGCTGAACATTAAAAACTTGAGGAAGCCAAATAATCCATACTCTGCCACCAGGATGATGTACATTATTGTTGATACCTTTCCACTGAACTCCTAAATTATTGAGCACAACCACAAAATCCTGCTCCTTTATTTTCCTCTCAACTAATCCAAATAAACCAATTTTATTTTGAAAAAGAAAATACTTAATATCTAATTGTTTATTTGGGTTGTTCATACCCCTAACATTCCAAAATCCCAATATATCCATTATCACAAGTAATATGGGTACTACTCTCCCCTTCCTCTTGTACTACCCTTGTCTCATCAGTACTAGCAGTGTCCTTAGTAGGAGAAACAGCTGCTTTATAGGAAGTGCCAGGTCTAAGATGAGACACAGGAGCATGTTCTTGCCTCACTCTTTGAATAATAGGACTTGTTACCACAGGAAGGTGATCAGAGTTATGAAAGGTTACCCCTCCAAACAAAGGAGTGGATGACATCTCCCCCTCTGGTTTGTTTAAAGTAGTAGTCTGTGGCTGGGTCACAATAGGCTTAACCACTGGTCTCCATACCTGAATTATGCGAGGAGCAACAGTTGGCTTCTTGCATACATCCTTCGTGTGACCAATGCCCTTACAGGAGCCACATACCACAGGTTTCCATTCATATTCGACACACACATTAACAGTACTGCCTTTTTCATCCTTAAAGTATATCTTATCAGGGAACTCTTGACCCACCTCTACTTCTACCATGATTCTTGCATACCCAAGTCTGGTTTTGTCCATTGTAGCACTATCAGCACGCATATACTTTCCCACCAAGGTAGCAAGTTTTTCCAGAGTTTTCTCCCCCCAGAATTTCAACCCTAGACCACATAAACGTATCCACATAGGTACAGATTTGACAGGTTCTTTAGCCATGGAAGTGGTCTCAGTCCAGGGTTTAACAACCAAGGGCTTATTTTCAAACATAGGGAATCCTTGTTTGAGAACCAAATTACGACATTCCAAAGTAGGGAAATGAACCAGGAACGCTCCATTGGGCAGAAAAGAAACTTTATCAAATTTATATTTGCCCCATAAATTGGTAATAAACCCTGACAGTCGTGCCCATGGTGGGTTACCCCTTAATACATAACAAACAACTGCATTCGACCAATAGTCAAGTTCAGGTTGCACTTCCTCAGCAGTTATCTGAAGAATCTCTTTCGAAGATGAAATAGGTGATTGAGAGCGTTTCTTATCAGTTACTCGAGTCCAACCGGCTTCATCTGGGATAGGGTTTTCCTCAGTCTCAGTTTCTTCACCAGGGTTCTCTTCAACAATTGAATCAGCATCATCCTCAACGACAGTATCCAAGTTGATGACTGGGATCCCCACAATCTCACCGACCGATCTAGTGGTTCTCGCGTCAGCAGATTGCGGAATCGCAGCTACAGCAGAACTGGATGCCTCTACCTCAGTTGGTTCCACCGTAACATTATTATCGAGCCTTAGATTTTCCAGGTTAGAGAAAGACAAACATAATTTAGCTTTAGATATAATTTTTCTTTTGTTAAGAGAAGATTTAGATTTAGGTTTCTTTGCCATTTGCAACTGAAACCCTAATTTCCTAGAGAGGATTTTCTCTCTCTAAGATTCATTCTCCTAAATCTTCGAGTATGTTTTTTTTATATAAGTTTTGATGTATGGGTAATTAGTTATTTAAAGTTACAAGGAGTTGTAATTTTAACTAACTAGCTATTATAGGACCCATTATATATTGATATAATGGTAGTATACTACTCAAAAGTGGAGTGTATATTATATTATTAATTGTAATATTTAAGTGTTAAATGATTACATTAATAATTAATTATGTAAGATAGTTAAACATATGACTTATAAGCATTTGTGGGACAAATGACAAAAGGCAAAAATGGACCAAAATGGCTCCATAATTCCGGCCAAAAGAGAGAGCAAAAGATGCTCCTTTTGTCTTTTGTTTATTTTGGTTAGAGTGTGATAGTGACATATCACATAAGCTTTAATCATGCTATTTGTTAGACTACTCTACCTACACTAAACAAATAAGTAAAAACAAGAGGAAAAGATTCCCCACATGCACAAGGCCAACCGGTTTTGTGCTCCTTAAGTAGAGCATTTGTTGCTCATTTTTTCCTCTTGGTTTTTGCTTGCTTTTCTCTTCATATTTCCTCACATGCAAATTCCTAAAAACTCTCTCAAATACTAATACTCTGCAACTATTACTAGAGGTAGTAATACTAGAAATATTAGTAATATTAAGGTAACATTTCTACTACATATCTAGTTAATATTAGTAGGAATTTTTGGGATTAATCTTGGGTGCAACTTATTGGAGTGTCTTCTATACTTGGAGTCTTAGGAGGATCATCCATCATATTAAGATCAAGAACAAGTAAAGGAAGGTGACCTTACTTGTGCCCATATTTTCGAACCAACCATCAATGTAAGGGACATTGTTTTTCGTATAAATCTCTTATTTTGTTATGCATGCACTAGATCTAAAGAACAAATAATTAAAAGGATGATTAGTTAACTATTAGAGGAGTCTAATAAGAGGTATATGAACCTTACAAGTGGTATCAGAGCATAAGGATGTTGCATGCATAATCAGTTATTGTTTTTCCGAGTTAAAAAGTTAACATATAAAACTAAAAATTTGTGATTTATATAAATAAGCCACGAAATCATGTTGCATGTAATTTATTATGGTCCTAAAATGTTTATAGGTCATTTTTATGATTTATGGAAATTTATTGCTCATTTTAATGATTTTTAATGATTTTATTACATTTTTATGAGTAAAATGAACTTTTATTCACTAAAATAAGTTAACCTTCTCTAATGGACGTGGTATTTTAGTATGACCTCACATGAATATTTTATGTATTGCATGTAAAATATCATATTAATGTGATTAATATTTCATGATTTATGAATTTTTAGTGTAAAAATGGCATAAATGGAGGTTAAAATGACTAAAACTGGTTAAACTTACTCTCTGACCTTGAAAATTTTATATGAGCTCACATGCATATTTTACAAGTTGTGTGTAAAATATCGTATTAATTGGATTAATATTGCATGATTTATGATTTTTATGAGATAAAAATGGATTAAAGGAGGTAAAATGGTTAAAAATAGTTAGACTTAGAATTGGGCAATAAAAATTTAATATGTTGTCACATGCATGATTTACAGAGTGTATGTAAATTTTGAGATTAAATGATCTCATTTAGCATGATTTATGAATTTTTAGAGTAAAAATGGCATAAATAGTGACTATTTTAGCATAAATAGCTAAAACGAATTGCATGGCATGAAAAAATTATTCTAAGTTGCATAAATATCCCACTTATCAGATCTAAAGTTATAAAATTAATTGGAGTAATATTTGGATACTTTAGATGTTTTATGAGATAAAACCGATAAAATGCAACTATATTTTCTCAAAATTAATTCGAAAATTTTAACCATGATTTTTGATATTATGAGTGTCATAGATTTATTCCAGAATATTCAAAAATTTAAAATTCAAATTTTGAAATTATTGTAATTTAATTTGGATTTATTTCATAGATATTATGATTTTAAGGTAAAAAATGAGCATACAACTTAAATCAAGTTGAATTATTGTCAAAAATTGTGTGATGACTAATTTTTGAGTCCTAAAAGTGTTAGGATAATTAACTTGAGCTTAGATGTAATTTAAGTGTTAATTTATGATTTTAAGAAGTTACGATCACGCATTTCCATAAAACCGGGTTATATATACGATACAAGTTAAATAGGACGATTTGACACATAATATGGCATGATAGGTACATATTATAATGCTGCATATTTCAATTGTTGAATGTCTTTTATTTATATAATTTTGAATTATGTAATTTTATCTTAGTAAGGCCTTAGTTTTTATCAATATTACCCGTAATGAAAGGGAATATTGATTCGGTCGTAATTTAATGTGATCTCATATCACTTTTATTTTTTTATTAGTTTTTCCGTTTAAAAATGTATAATAGGAATAGTTTTGTATTTTTATTATTATTTGTAATTATGGAGTATCTTCAAAGACGGCGCCATTCGGAAAGGTGATCCGACGAAGACGGTGTTCTTGGGAGGCGTGTCACTTGAAGATTCAAGGGACCAAAGGAGTTGGTTTCCGAATATGTAATAGTTAAATAGTTTTTTCTATTTTAGGAAGGCCATACTAGGAATTTTATTATTGCTTTGCATTTCTTTTAATATGTTACATGCATTGTCAAATCGCCATAACAACACATGCATATCATATCGAGTCATCGACCGTGTCAATTATAATTATCGTAGTTCACCGCTTTAGTTCACTTAAAACGTGATAGATAATAAATTGACATGACCTCTCGCTAAATTAATAATTGAGAATTAGCCTTACCAAATAGTAGAAACCACGAAACCCAATTTCATAAGGGAGTTAATCCGGCTTCACCGTAATACAAACCTTGTTACGTTGGGCAAGTGGGTAATAAAATGTTATTACATCGAAATTTTGACTGAGCTCAACGGAAGAATTCGTGACCGTAGTCGCATGTGTTCCGGGCTAAAGATGAAAATTAGAATAATTTGTTTCGACCGAGAGTTCTAGAAGTAGAATCGTTTAAGTGGTTAATCCACCGAGTTATATTAATAAGGGATGACTCGGCTCACCATACCCGTATTAATATGAATTTGGATCTCGGAATCATTTATGATAGTTGGGTAGAGGTCACTACATAAATGCTCAATAACTTGTTTAAAATATTTACAAGTATTGTCAAAACGATAGATGTTCATTAATTCCTTCACTTCCTATTTTGGAGTCAAAATCGTTTTCTCAATTGCAATGGCAACTCCAATCACGTCCGCAACCACTAGTTCCAACACGCTCACCAATGTGTCATGCCTCCGATCCTTCATGGATCGATGTAAGTTAGAAAAGAATGGGTCCAATTTCGCCAATTGGGACGCGCAACTTTGCTTGGCCGCGGAGGGTGACGACAAGCTTCGTTACCTTACCGAGGCATCTCCCACCGAACCTAATGCTAGGTCCACCGCCGCCGCTAGGCAAGCCTATGAGGTTTACCAAAAGGAGTCGGCCGCGATCAAAAATGTGTTGATCTTTTCTATGGAGGCCGAACTCCAAAGAAGTGCTATAAAGATTAGCACCGCTCATGAGATCTATACGAAACTTGTGACCATGTTTTCACGAGCTCCAAGGATCATTCAATATGAGGCGGCATCCGCATTCTTCGATCTCAACATTAAGGAGGGCCAAAAAGTTAGCCCTCATGTGCTCAAGTTGATGGAGCATGTTGAGACCTTAAAAATGCATAAGGTGGAAATTCCCGATGAACTCATGATTGATCGGATTCTTCATTCCCTAAACAAAGTTAAGGCATATGTTCAATTCAGGGTGAATTTTAATATGCAAAACAAGAAAGTTTCCCTTCATGAGTTGCACAAAATGCTTGTGCAAGCCGAAAGGGAAATGGGGCTAAGTGTTAGCACCACCAAGGATGTGCTCAATGTCAATCATAAGAGCAAGGGAACCTTCAAGAAAAGTGGGAAAAAGGAAAAGAAGCGAACTCCCAACAGGAAGAAAAATAAAGCTTGTGAAGCTAGTTCCTCCAAGCCCAAGTACAGTGCCTCCTCCGGGGACAAGTGCCACTATTGTTGTGGAGTTGGGCATTGGAAGAGAAACTGTTCAAAATATCTTGGCGATATCAAAGCTGGAAAGGTTATTCCAGTAGGTATATAACTATCCCTATCTTTTGTGTTTCAATCTCAACCTTGGTATGATGATACAAGTTGTGATGATTACCCTTTTTATTGTAAATAGGGGCTCCTAGCAAGGACAAAGGCAAGGAGAAGTAAGCTTAGAAGATCATGTGGGAAGCTAGAGGAGCCGACCGTGGTGATGGATCTATGAAAGCGTGGCTTTAATTTACTCTGTCTTTAATTTTATGATGTATTTGAAGTTTTAGAACTATTTTGATTTCCTTGTGTGACTTGGAAATTGGTTTGTATCCTTTAAACAATTGTTGTGCTTTGGATATTTGTGGTTTGGTTTTCAACCAAAATCACTTATTTTATTTTATCACTTGTTCTAAAATTATCATCATATACTACTTGCATAGGGAAACATTAGATAAACAACTCAAATTGATCAAATAGACAATTATGGTGATTAGATCATTATATGTGCATAAGCTATGAATTTGATTCTCCTTATGTCATTGTTACTAAATGTAACAACTTACTTATGTATGATCAATTATAAAGTTGTGATGAGCAATTGAACTCATAAAGTAGGGAATTTACGATACCATACGGACACATTATTCTAAACGGATGGTCAACCATGAGATACCTAGAATAAAGAGTCTATTAAACAGATGACATGGATAAGACTCGTATATTACATGAATCAAACTGCCATGTTAGGGATGGCCTTTTGAAAGCTAATACATAGTCTAGATAAATTCCTTATATTCCACCATATAAATGTTTGTAACTCACGAAACTATCTCTCAAGAAGATAGATGTATTTCTTAGAGATAGAGTGGGAGTAAAATAGATTGGATCGTTACAAACATGTCTTATAGTGTTACTTTGTGAAGGTAATGAAACTATAGAGTGGGAGCGTAGTTCAGTGGGAGTTTATCGAACATGTCTTATTGGTTAAAATATTACTTTGTGAAAGTGATAGTATTATGACCTTATTACATACGAGCCGTAGCATTAGAATCTGAAAATTGTTATTCAAGAGTAGATTACTTTAAAGCGAGGGTCTCTTTAAAGGTAGATAGAGCTTTAGAGTACTCAAATGCATAAGATTAACATAAAGATGTTGATCAAGATAAATTATGTTAGGAATTGCCGCATTTTATGAATAATGGCAAATGATATTAAAATTCGCTTTTCTAAAATGGGAATTTAGAGAAGGAAGTGTTTGAAACACAAAACCTTAGATAAAGATCTAAGAACCCTAATACTTTATGCGTAGCTTTCTTAAGTGGTCCTAGAATGGTCTTAAGCAAGCATTAAAGGATTATACTTTTCGCTATGTGATAATAGTGAATGGTTTCATTCACATGATTGAAGAATCATGATCATACATGAAGTTAAGTGGAAGCTAGAATTGTTTCTCCATGTCTTACATGTTGATAACATATTTATTGAGAATAATGTACCAATGCTCTCTTATGTGAAAGAGTGATTGGAGACTTGGAAAGGGGTGCAAAGTATTCTAGATTTTGAATCTATGTGAGAGAATATTGGCATAGAGTTGAGAGTCTTATGAGGATAAGATCTTTCGTATCTGTTGTACATCAACAAGGTTGAATAGGCTATTCATGTTGATGAAAATAGAATTGCTATGATGGAGTCATTGTCATTCACTGAACCTATTAAGTTGTTGATTACATGAAATCGATTTCTAATGTTTCCGTCATTAGAATGATCATGTATGCCAACAGACGCACATGCCATGATGTGATATATGCCTAGGGCATGATGAGTCAATAACAAGATAATTCCCATGATATGGCCTATGAAAGCTTTAACAATTGAAGACTTGTTCATATGTTTGATGATAAACTAAGTTAGGTGTTGAAGGGTTGCACAAATTTTAGTTTCCAAACTTAAAAGGATTTGTTGAAATCCTAGGATGTCTTATTGACTTAGGAGTAAGAGACTATAAAAGTGTTTTAGTTTCGCGCATTGCAAATACCATAAAAGGAATCTAAGCAAATTGTGGTAAAATGGTCAACGTAGGGATTAAGGGTGAATCCCTCTACAGATGACTTTATCACAAGTTATGTGATAACAGTGGGAGCATCTTTCAAGTTAAAGAGCCCAAATCTAGTAAGAAGACCAGACAAATACTTAGAGATAAATTCAAGTTATTAGAAATAACATTGAATAGAAGGAAATAACAATTGATAAAGTTGGAATATATGGATATAGGGTATATCCACTTGCCAAGCTTTTATTGCATTTTTACTAGTGTTAATGGTAAACTAAAGATTATAAGATATGAAGTAGTAATAGTGTATTGACTATTCATATGTGATAATCGCATTTATCGTTTGAGTTTCATTAAACTCACCCGTTACCTTGTCGTATCCAAATGGGTTGTAGAGACAAATTGAACCCCATTAAAGTGAACTAGATTGACATGGTATTCGCCCCTAGTTACTTATATGAGGTGACGTCTCGAAGTGACTAGAGTGTGATGCGATTGATGGCAAGTTCAAGTGCCATGGAGTCATATGGGATGACTAGTCGATCACATAGGCAGACTGTTTGGGACACTCTGTCGGACAGTGACCGCTTATAGAGTTCTGGTAATTCAGAAAGCCTGGTCGTGGCAAGAGCTACTATAATATTCTTATGAGTTAATTCTTTTAACTAGAGATTATTCGCCCAAGTTGGCACAAATTTCTGATTAGCTTTGATTTATACTCTACGACTTCGTAAATGAGGTCAAACTGGGTATATTTTGGGTTATGATTAACTGTGGCTGAAAAAAGGGAATAGTGCAATAGGAATTGTCCACCCCTTGTCAGGGTTGTTTGAAATCTCAAGGCCATTCGAGGAGTAGTTAACTGGAAATGTGTGGCCACGCTCGGATGGTATCTATGGTAGATAATTCCGGTCAGACAGCTACTCTCCAGATCGAGGAAACCACTCAAGATATGATCAAGTGTAAGTACGACCTACAAGACACCTTGAATTGAGTGGAGGATTGTAATAGGATAAGAGAATTGGTGACGCACACGTGTCTCGGACAAGTGGGAGATTGTTGGAAAATATATCCTCAACAATAGTGCGATCAAGTGATTTAAAATCATAATTAAATCTCATATCAAGAATACGAAAGGGATGATTCTTTATATAGTCAACTGATCATCATTAATCGGTAATGATTGGCTAACTAGAGTTTGACATTACTGTCGTATGACGGTGGTGGTCGGTTGATCCCTTTAGGTCTACCTATAGGATGAGGCCCAAATAGATATTTAATTAATTGTATGCGATACAGATTGATTAATTCCTTAATTATGGGAGTGCGATTTTACATCTTATTGTAATGTGATTAAATAATATTTAATTTAGTAATTAAGTATTAAATTGCTAAATTAGTTTTGAGGTAGAGGTAATTAGTTATTTAAAGTTACAAGGAGTTCTAATTTTAACTAACTAGCTATTATAGGACCCATTATATATTGATATAATGGTAGTATGCTACTCAAAAGTGGAGTGTATATTATATTATTAATTGTAATATTTAAGTGTTAAATGATTACATTAATAATTAATTATTTAAGATAGTTAAACATATGACTTATAAGCATTTGTGGGACAAATGACAAAAGGCAAAAATGGACCAAAATGGCTCCATAATTCCGGCCAAAAGAGAGAGCAATAGATGCTCCTTTTGTCTTTTGTTTATTTTGGTTAGAGTGTGATAGTGACATATCACATAAGCTTTAATCATGCTATTTCTTAGACTACTCTACCTACACTAAACAAATAAGAAAAAACAAGAGAAAAATATTCCCCACATGCACAAGGCCAACCGGTTTTGTGCTCCTTAAGTAGAGCATTTGTTGCTCATTTTTTCCTCTTGGTTTTTGCTTGCTTTTCTCTTCATATTTCCTCACATACAAATTGCTAAAAACTCTCTCAAATACTAATACTCTCCAACTATTACTAGAGGTAGTAATACTAGAAATATTAGTAATATTAAGGTAATATTTCTACTACATATCTAGTTAATATTAGTAGGAATTTTTGGGATTAATCTTGGGTGTAACTTATTGGAGTGTCTTCTATACTTGGAGTCTTAGGAGGATCATCCATCATATTAAGCTCAAGAACAAGTAAAGGAAGGCGACCTTACTTGTGCCCATATTTTCGAACCAACCATCAATGTAAGGGACATTGTTTTTCTTATAAATCTCTTATTTTGTTATGCATGCACTAGATCTAAAGAATAAATAATTAAAAGGTTGATTAGTTAACTATTAGAGGAGTCTAATAAGAGGTATATGAACCTTACAGCGGTTTTATTATAATTGTCATAAAAAATTTGATATACTGAGACAGTCATTAACAATGATTTTATATGCTCATATTATATCTTGGTGCTACTTATGCTTTTGTGTAGCACGTACGCAGATTTATGATTGACTTTTAAGAGCTCTAAGCTGTTTTGATTGTGCCCAATTGCGGGTAATTGATATATAAAGACAAAAAGAAGTCGTGCGGGACCTATCTGAAACCAGCGCTACCGGGAGGCAACCCGAATTTTTATTTAATTTGTAAATTTTAATTTAATTGCATTTAAATACCGTCTTTAGTTAGTTTAGTTATTTGTGTTTTAAATATGGGTCATGTTCGTCTTAAGCGCCGTGAGGGAGTGAATTTGACAAGTTTTGTGAGATTTATTGCAGGAAAAAAAGAGTTGTGGCATAAATTGACGATTTTGAAGAAAAAGAACAATTAATTTGGTCCCTCGATCGAGTAACATCACCACTTGATAGAGGCTCCTAATAAATAAATTTAATAATGCAATGTCGAGAGTTGGCATGTGCGGGATATGGTTCTTCGATCTCGTAGCTTGACACTCTTTCAAGTAGATTAATTATCGCCTCAATTCTTCAACGCCTCTTTTAATCGACTTCCTGCTACCCAGATTTCCAAACTCGAATTCCCCTTCATCCCTCTCTTCTTCATCCCTTCCACTAATCACCAAAATCACCATCATTAATCCTCCCTGGTATCACTCCCATCACTATCGATCATCTATAATCGACCTCCTCTTACCATCCCCCACTCACTCTCCCGACTCCATCGCCAATACTCAAGTCGCTCGTCGCTCATCTCCGTTTTTGTTCACTTATGCTACACCGCGCGCCACCCTCACCTCTCCGTCGTCCCCTGTCGTGACGGTTTGACCTTGCTGCCATCAAACTCACTCTACGACATCTCTTGTTCTTTGTGCCCTCTGGAGCGACGCCTCACTACCACCTTGATGATGGGCCAACGTCGGACACCTTTCTTCCGCTGCTGGTCTGTACCTCTCCATCTAATGTCAATATCAGCCACTGCGCCCCCTACTGCGATGCAATCTACTATCACGCTCCTTATTCGCTCACTATTACGACGTCTTTATCAGGTACCCACTAACCCCGTCTTTCTCAGGTATGCCACTAACCCTAACCCCACTATCGAATTAGCCAAAGCGAATAAGGTTCAAAACTCGGCATCAAATACAGTGTATTTGTTGGAGCTGTGTCCTCCAGTTAGTGTGGATAACGTTATTACACATACACTTGCACGGACAAGTGGGAGCTTGTTGGGGCTGGTGTCCTCTACAGTTAGTGCAATAACATATAAATCTCTAAAAGGATCAAAGGGTATACTTTTGTATTATTATCAGTTGGTCCACGTTTATCAATAACGGTTGGCTTGCTAGATAAGTTTGACGTTATTGTCATACTGATGGCGGTGATCAACTTGTCCCTAAAAGTCACACCTATAGGATACGTTTGAGAGATGTGACAGTATGAAAATACAGTCATGTTGATGCCTAATATGACTAAGCAGTTAGTCGGAGTTATTGACTAATAATTAGTCAAATGCGATGTTGAGATAATTATTTAATACGGATTAAATAATAATGGCTAAGACGAATTAAGCGGTTAATTCGTAAATTGAATATAAACGATTATATTTAATTGATGTATATTGAATTAATTATACAATATTGTCTTTGTCGGACATGTATTAATATATCGACTGAGTCATGTCACTAGTTGATATCTTAATAACCGATAACCAATGACGATTTATAATAAAATCCCGTCATATACATTTAGCGAAAATGGTGTCGGACCACGAGTTAAAAATAAGGAGAAAGTGGAAAGCCCACTCCCTCCTTCTATAACCCATGGCCGAATGGAACAAAAGGCAGGGGACTCTCCTTTTGTGACCTAATCATCTCATTTGCAAACAAAATTAGGGTTTCGGGGCAATTTCCTCTGAAATTCTAGATCTCACATCGAAAAACCTCACAACAACTCTTTCAATATTGCAAGTCAATTAGAGAGTATTTCTAGCACAAGGGGCATAGTCTCAGACGGTCTTGGGTGCAACGATTAGGAGGAAATCTACTTTGATTTCTGTTTTTAGGCCGCATTTCAAAGGACCCGAGGTTGATTCTTGTTCTTTATCGTTTCTCTATTGTTTTTCGTTTATGACCATATATCGCATGTTAATTTTACGTTATAGTCCTAAAATTTAAGGGTTTTATACGGATATTACCCCACAGTATTTATGTTTTTCAATATGTTCATATTATGGTAAGTTTCAAGAAAATTTTGTGTCAATTTTTGAGTTCATTTGAGTCGATGTTTGAGCGACAATCTGTGTCTATATGGGTGCATTTTTGGGCAAAAAAAAAATGAGTTGCTGCTAAGGGTCGAATTTTGCATGACTCGGATTTCTGCTGTTTCGAGTCCTTGTTGGATAGTCGAACCCAATTGAGCAGCTGGCTCAATAACGATGTGAAGTCGGAGTTCTGAATTTGAATAAGACCAACTTAGGGGATGATTTAAAAAATAATTGGGCGGAATTTTCTGAATTTAATTAGATCGATTTTGATTCGGAATTTGATTATGCATATGGATGGCTTGAGTTTGGTTTGCAGCTACTATGAAGTGTAGGTGTGTATTTACTTGTTTTTATACTTATGCTGCTGGGTTCAGACTGATTTTTGATGCAGCGCAGGACTAATTCCCTGTGACGACGGGTTGGATTTGTGCGCTTCCGAGGGTTGATGGCTCGATTCTGCTGGTTTGAATCGTAGTCTGATGAGTTGATTTTTCGGGGTACTAATGGTTTGCTATGTGCATTTGGAAGCCTATATGACTCAATTATTGAGCTGCTGTGTAATTGAGACTTCTTGGAGCTAATTTGATATATAGTAATGCTCCTGTAAATATGATACTATGATTGGCATTTGCTGGAATCACTACTATTTGATAAAGAATGAACACGGTTGCTGGTTTCTCATGATAACATACCGCTACTCGATGAGCTCGTTTCCTTCCCTTATTTTGTGTCCCTTATATTTTTTTTATTAATGCTCTCATTTGCATACCGTGAGGACATTGCATTTTTCTCCTTTCCCTTTGTTAGTAGTGTCGTATAAGCTGTTGTTTGGATTTCTGTGATTGCTATGCTGTTAGAGTCACAATGAGGACACTGTGACATTTAGGTTTGGGGGAGGATATTTATTCCTGTTGTGTGATTTATTTCTGTTGTGTGCTTTTAATTATGTTGTGTGTTAAAAAAGAAATCCATAAAAAATTTAAAATTTATAAAATCCAAAAATATGTTTTTTGCTTTATTTCAGGTCGAGTCTTGGTGAATTGAGTAGCAATGATGATAATTTGCATTGTTTTCGCATTTGAATCCCAATACATTTATCCATGTACATTGTTTTGACTAGTTATTCATGAAAACAAAGCTCATAATTCAAGTCTTGACCGTATTAACATGCCTTATGCTAAGTTAATTTGACAAAATTATGTTGGTAAACCACTTAAATTTCTGAGGTCTATAGAGTTTCCTAGGCCAGGAACATCAATAATCTGGTCTCATTTGTCAATTAGGCTTAAGAGTGTGGTTCTCCTTGTGTAATATGTAATATCAAACTGCGTAAGTGTGACATTAGTATCTTAATTTTTATGCATTCATATGACTAAGTACATAAGGAAAGACGGGTTTTTCCGTTCAAATAAGCCTTTCATTGCCTTTTGATTAGCCCGTTTGAACCCTTGTAGCCGTTTTATATTCCATCTAATAGCTACAATCCAAGAATTTGCCTACCTTATCGGGACAGTTGCAGTTGCTTGAGTTTCATGTCTATTTTTGCTACTTAGGTTGGGAATTGGACTTTTATTGTCAAGTGGGTAGTAGCTTAAAATTTTGTAGCAATTGTGTTATATCTCTTATGATGGAAAAAGGAAAAAATATGAAGCAAAGAATAAGAAAAAAAAAAGAAAAGAACAAGATTGCTTCATTCGGTTTTGGTTTGAGATTATAAGGAGGTTTGCTAGAGTCTAATGCATTTTTGGAGAGTGATTCATATTCTCTCATGTGTTGTCAAAGTTGAGATAATTTCTCTAGATGGGTTAATTTATGCTTATTATCATAAATTTGGTTTTGGTTTTAGCGCCGCGACTACCGTGTTAGCCTCACATATCCATACGTGCCTTGGCATAAACCACTTCTATACCATTTACCCATTTGCCACCTTATTGTCCTTGATACATGTACTTTTGTCTTTATTGTGAATGCATATTAGTTGGAGAAATTTCTATCACATTAGATTGCATGCATTTTTCATAAGTTGAGCGAGTCCTTCTATTTCTTTCTATCTTAAATATAACTCACCCCTTATGAGTGCATGAGTGAATTCGCGAGAATCCGACTAATTAGTCTTGCAAGATTGAAAGGTATTTGGCTATTGTCTATATTACGGTATCATGTTATATCTTGAGACTTGAGCTGTATTTTTTATTACCCGTGCCTTTGAATTTGTTTTATTACTACACTTTGGTCAGTACTTTGTTATAAATATAAATAGCTTGAGATTTGTATGTGCATTAACATTAGCTCTGAGTTATTCATTCACCATTTCTATGATTGCCTTTTGTATTATGTTAGTGCTTTGCTTAGGGACAAGCAAAGAGTTGGTTTGGGGGAGTTTGATGAGTCATAATTATATACACATTTATGCCTCCCTTTAGTTTATTTTGAAACAGTTTTGTGCTATAACATGTTGATTATATGCCGTTTATGTTAGAAATATCGATACTTCCGCCTTTTGGTGTTTTAATGCAGATTTCATGCATTTGTGGAGAAATTGGATAATAATGAGCACCGCGGAGTCGGCAAGACGGGGTAAAAGAAGAACGAGAGAAGAGAAGAGGAGAAGATACGAAAATAAGTTGAAGTTTATGAAGTCACTCGATCGAGTGTGTCAATACTCGATCGAGTATCCTAGTCTGACATATTATTTACGAAACTTTCCTTAAATTGGTTTAATTAATTATTAAGTAATAGTATAAATAGGAAACTTCTACACAATAACTAGGTTATGCTTTCACTATTCTAAAATCCCTAGTTTAGTTTATTTTAACTTTCCTCCCTAAAAACTCTTTTATGTTATTGTTTGCAAGATCATTCATACCTTTAATCTTCCAGTTAACCGTTGTTCGGTATTTCTAATCTCTATTCTTATGTTTTCTTTAATTATGTTTATCGTTCTTTCTATTGTTATGCGTAGCTAATTCTCCATCTAGGGTTGAAGGGGATCGATGAATATTAATTGGGGTTAATGAATTTATTAGCTACTTAGATCGACTATCGCCTATTATTTGTTTATCAATCTAATTGATTAATTACCGGCCGGGGTTAATTAGTTAGTGTCGCGAATTAGTATTATTGCCAACCGGATTAATGCTAAGAAAGGCTTACAATAATTAGGTAAAACGACTTAGTAATAGCGACCGCATGCTAAGTGCAAATCTGAAGGATATATAGTCAGTCCATGTTAGTTAATTGACCCTAAATACCCTAAATGATATTCATTGTGAACCGGAATCCCTAGACTAGTTTTATATATTTAACATCGTCTTAATTTACAATCGTTTAGTTACTACAAACTAAATAAATCAACTTTGTGACCCAAAAGTCTAGAACCTACTCATAGTTAATAAGTAGTTTGTCACGTTTCCTTGTGGTTCGACCCCTGACTTCACTATCTGCATTTTTAGTGTCCGTTTGGGATTATTTTGATTGAGGTGATACGACTTTAGCCAAATCAATTACACAGACACACAAACGTCAGTTCAATAAATAAATAAAGGGTGACTCAACTCAAAATGTTTAAGTATACAACATGACAATAACATGAATGACACGCCATCAAACAACCACCACCACGGTACCGGGACATGCCAAGACATACCGACAACCAAACTGGTACCGGGACACGCCCAGACATACCAACAACCACAAACAGGTACCGGGACACGCCCAGATGTACCGGGTCCGGAAGCCAGCCGGATCCCCTGCTAGACGTTGTGTCTCAACCACACGAGTCCCTCCATAACTCAAGCCATTAATGTGCACATATCTCTTGGAGTGGGAATCTCCAAGAGGCGACTCAAGCGTAAGACGGTTTACCTATCGCCTTATGTCTCCATAATAAAAATTAATCCACCAAGTCCTCCGACATACAAGACATTACAATAAATGCAAGATACCGCACAATATGCCAATTACCTACTCACCAAATCATCTTAACCAATATCATGTTATAATGTAAAGACCGCTAAAATACGACTCACATGACCATTCAAACATATATTGAAACTGAGTAGGATTATCCTACCTTTTAGCAATCCCGTCAAATAAGCAAGGAAACGGATACAAATGTGCGAAGTTTTTGCGAAATTTACAGCCCAGAAATCGGCACTCGATCGAGTGCTGAATCCACTCAGTCGAATGCCCTCTCCACTCGGTGAGTGACTCACTTCCAGAAATTTTCAAGTTTTTGGAAATTGGTCCACTCGGTTGAGTGGTAGGGTTCACTCGGTCGAGTGACTGGTACTCAGTCGAGTACTAGCTAGTTGGGTGCCTCTCTATGACTTGCAATTTCCGACTAAGAATTACTATTCTTATACTAGCGGTTACTTTACTAACAACTATTACTAATCACATCCTATTATAGGACTAATGAAGTTCAAACATGCACGGTATTTAAAATGCTAAAGAACGGGGCTAACGCCACTCACACTCTAACACGTAATAATAACCATTCACCAAAACACGTCATATTTATCATTACTTTCCTCCAATTATACTTGTTATCACATACCATTTGAACAATTATATCATGCAAGAAGTTTATTAACTATGCAAATTACGGCTTCAAAACTCATCATATTCAAACACGCAATACTCCTACAAATAAATACATTTCATATGAAGCAATCCTCTACTCAAATCACATATATCTCACTCAAGTAAACATTTCAATTCCATCATTTCAACTATCACATATTATCATTTACCACACAACCTCTTTATCAAGCAAGATGTTCAACAAAACTATAACACAAGTATAATCAAGCAACATTTCATTTCACGTTTCCCGACTCATAACTACCCACGTAGTGACCAACCGAAACAATAGGATCTAGTTTTGAAATGAGGGATCCTTCTCACCCAAAACCGACCTCCAATTGTACTCATGTCGGGTTCATTTTATTAGACACTCCTATGTTCATTTTGGTTCATTGGTTTAGGTTCCAAAATCGTCGCTCTGATTCCAGTTTGTAACACCCCCTTCTTACCTGGCCAAGGTAATTAGGAAATGTTACCGTCTCAGTTTCCCGAGGCAGTGAAATCGGAATTACAATTAAGAAACTTCATTAACTAAACAACATGTTTAGTGATTACATAAATGTAAACAAATGAATAAATGACATACAACTCGTCTATGACTATGTCTCCATGCTACACTACTCGACCTCGAGTCCAAGGCGCGGTTCAAATCCTGATCACTTCAACAAGCAAACCTGTAGTTAACCTGCTCCCCATATGATCGGAAATATCATATGGATTAACAAAGGCCACCCCGGAAATAAGTGACAATTACATAGACACACAAACGTCAGTTTCAATAAATAAATAAAGTGTGACTCAACTCAAAGTGTGTTAGTATGCAACATGACTATAAAATGAATGACACGCCATCAAACAACCACCACCATGGTACCGGGACACGCCCAGACATACCGACCACCACACTGGTACCGGGACATGCCCAGACATATCAACAACCACAAACAGGTACCGGGATACGCCCAGACGTACCGTGTCTGGAAGCCAAACGGATCCATTACCAGACGCCGTGTCTCAACCACACGAGTCCCTCTGTAACTCAAGCCATTAATGTACACATCCCTCTTGGAGTGGGAAGCTCTAAGAGGCGACTTAAGCGTAAGACAGTTACCCAACCGCCTTACGTCTCCGTAATAATAAGTAATCCACCAAGTCCTCCGACATACAAGACAATACAATAAATGCAAGATACCGCACAATATGCCATTTACTCTCACCAAGTCATCTTAACCAATTGTAACACTCCCATACTCCAAGTGCCTTACCAGGACCACTCAGGTATGAGGACATTACCATCTCGGTTACCCGAGGCAATGATAATCAAATAAACAATGAAGAAACAACGTTTAAATATAAATACTTAGTGAAGAGTATAATTCTCGAAACCAAACCAAAATGCAATACATGTTCTCAAACTGACTGTTCTAACTGAAATGTAAATAACTAATAAGCTACAGCGGAAGACTCCTATCATCATGTCGTGGCCATCCCAAATATCCCAAGACTCATCTCAATACCCGCTCAATATCTGCTCACCATCCCCGAATGGATCACCGCAGTTTACAAAACAACACCGGGTCGTTACTAATCACACAATTCAATATATACCAACAATAAGATAAATAGACAAACTTAACTCCCCCACACACACAATCACGCCAAATCCAATCATCTCAATCACCGACCGTCCACTTTGGACCACCCACCATGGGGGACCGCACCGTACCCACCAAATCCCCGCTCCACATAGTGAGCGATAACCCTGTCCATTAATATGCACATCCCTTCTGTGGCGGGTTCCACAGAAGGCGAAACTAGGGCGTGAAGCCACTCCCGCAAGTGACCCCACTCAGCAGAGGCCACGCCTCGCGAACCATCAACAACGATCACAACCACAATCAAAATACAATTACTATATCAAACATCCTAACACAATACATCAACCAATATCCCATTATGGGACTAATACTGAGTAGGAAATCCTACCTGTAAGCACACAATCGACGGTCTCTCTTCCGAATCAAAAGCTTCTTCTATGAACCCTCCTCCTATCATACAACACATAAAGGCTACCAAATCACATACTACACATAAAACCCCCAAATCTCTAAATTAGGGTTTAACCAAATCAAAGGAAAGACAATAAAAAGGGTACATTGATCTTACCCTCGACGCAAGGATCTCAACGGTATAATCAACGCTAAGAACTGACCTTCCAAACTCCGGGGATTGCTAATAATGCGATTAAGAAGATGAACTTGCTTGCTTTCTCTCTTAAACAGTAATTTAGGTTTTGTAAAAGTGATTTAGAATAATGACGACAAAGCTTAAATACCTTAATCGCATAATTAACAAAACCCGAGAAAACTCCCCAGAAAAACGCTACTCGATCGAGTACCCGAGGTACTCGATCGAGTACCCCTTACTCGATCGAGTGCCCCACTACTCGATCGAGTACCCAACAGTCGAAACTTTTCTAAAACGCAACTTACCCTTACTCGACCGAGTAAGGCCTACTCGATAGAGTACCCCAAGACTTATAAATACGGAGTATTACGCCTTCCCTCCTTAAAAGGAACTTCGTCCCCGATGTTCAAACCACTACTAAACAAAGGTACTCCCATAACATTCCCGACTCAACAACCACAACAAAATTCAACATAAAACATGTTACTAACCCAACTCATCCCGACAAACATCCCGACACAACATATAAAAGGGGTATAAAACTCTTAAAACTGTGCGCGATCATCTCCTACCCCCCTAAAAGAAACAAGGTTACGTCCCCGTAACCATACATACCTGATCGAAAAGGAAAGGGTAACGCTCTTTCATAGCCTCCTCTGGCTCCCATGTAGCTTCCTCGGTCTCGTGGTTAGACCAAAGGATCTTGAGCAGAACTGTCTCACCACTCCTAGTCTTTCTAACCTTTCGGTCTAGAATCTGTTTAGGCACCTCAAGATATGATAAGGACTCATCTAGCTCTAAGGTCTCGGCCTCTAACACATGTGACGGGTCACTCACATACTTCCGCAGCTGCGATACATGAAACACATTATGCACTCTTTTTAATGCAGCTGGTAAAGCCAGACGATATGCAACTTCCCCAACCCGCTCTAAGATCTCATACGGCCCTATAAACTTCTGACTTAGCTTGCCTTTCTTCCCAAATCTCATAACCCCACGCATAGGAGACACTTTCGAAGAACCTTATCCCCAACCTGAAACTCTATATCCCGCGATGTAGATCTCGCATAACTCTTTTGCCTATCCCGAGCCGCTCTCATCCGTTCCCCGATCATCTTAATCTGCTCCACCATCTCATGCACCATCTCTCGTCCTAAAACCACCGCCTCAAAGACTATCGTCCCAACATATTGGACTCCTACATCTCCTCCCATACAAAGCCTCAAACGGTGCCATACCAATACTAGTGTGATAGCTGTTGTTGTAAGAAAATTCTATCAAGTCCAACCTCTGCTCCCACCTACCACCAAAATCCATCACACAAGCTCGCAACATATCCTCAAGAGTCTTGATTGTTCTCTCGATCCGCCTGTCTGTCGCGGGATGAAATGTCGTACTCATCTTCAAAGTTGTTCCCAATGATTCCTGCAACTCCTTCCAAAACCTCGATATAAACCTCGCATCTCTGTCAGACACTATGTCCTTAGGGACTCCATGTAACTTAAGCACATTCTTTCGATAGGCCATAGCCAGTTGTGCCTTAGTCCATATATCTTTCATTGGAACAAAGTGAGCTGACTTGGCCAGTCGATCCACTATTACCCAAATCATGTTGTTACCTTGTTGACTCTTTGGCAAACCCACAATGAAATCCATGGAAATGGATTCCCACTTCTACTCAGGTACCTCTAAAGACTGAATCTTACCTTGTGGTCGTCGCTGTTCCCCTTTAACTCTCTGGCATGTCAAACAACGGGACACAAACTCAGCTGTCTCTTTCTTCATCCCAGGCCACCAAAACGTTTTCTTCAAATCCTTGTATAGCTTGTCACCATCCGGATGTACTGAATATGGTGTACAATGTGCCTCAGTCATGATAGTCTTTTTCAACTCCTCATCATTAGGAACACACCACCTACCATCAAACCTCAAACTACCGTCTGTATGAATAGAAAACCGGGACACTGTCCCTTTCTCTACTCCAGCTCTCTACTCCACTATCTTAGGGTACAACGCCTGCTTACCTCGAATATCATCATAAAACTCAAGATGTACTGTCATATCACCCATGGCATCTCCTTTCTGCATCATATGTATCCCAAAGCTCGCTACCTCATCTCTCCGCCTCATCAAAGATAGAGCTGTACACAGAGAATGTACACTCTTCCTACTCAAAGCATCAGCTACAACATTGGCCTTCCCTTCATAGTAGATGATTTCCATGTCATAATCGCCAATCAGCTCCATCCACCTCCTCTGTCTCATGTTCAACTCCTTCTAAGTGAAGATGTACTTGAGACTCTTGTGATCAGAAAATACCTTAAAGATTGCTCCATAAAGGTAATGTCTCCAAATCTTTAGAGCAACCACCACAGCCCCCAACTCCAGATCATGAGTAGGGTAGTTCTCCTCATAAGGCTTCAATTGCCTTGAAGCATAGGCAATCACTTTACCATTCTGCATCAACACACATCCCAACCCATTCTTCGAGGCATCTGTATAAACCTCAAAGTTCTCGGTCCCTTCAGTAATGCTAAGACAGAGTCGTGGTCAAACGCTCCTTTAATGTTTGGAACGCCGTCTCACCACTCTCATCCCAACGAAACCTGTTCTCTTTCCTCATCAACGCTGTCATAGGTCTAGCTATCTTGGAGAAATCCTTCACGAACCATCTGTAGTATCTCGCTAAACCCAAGAAACTCCTAACCTCGGCAACATTCTTTGGTGCTTCCCACTTTGTCACTGCTTCTATCTTCGCCGGATCCACATCTACCCCATCTTTATAGATCACATGCCCCAGAAAAGCAACTTTCTCTAACCAGAACTCACACTTGGATAGCTTAGCATACAACTCATGATCCCTTAAAGTTTGCAACACGATCCTCAGATGCTCCTCATGCTCCTCCTTAGTCTTAGAGTAGACTAAGATATCATCGATAAATACCACTAAAAACTGGTCCAAGAACTGTCTGAAGATTCTATTCATCAAATCAGTAAACACTGCCGGTGCATTAGACAACCCAAACGACATCACCACATACTCATAATGGCCATACCTCGACGTGAAAGCTGTCTTTGGTATGTCCACCTCTCTAATCTTCACCTGATGGTACCCCGACCTCAAATCAATCTTAGAAAAGACTGATGCACCACTCAACTGATCAAACAAGTCATCTATCCTTGGCAAAGGATACTTGTTCTTTATCGTCACTCGGTTCAGCTCCCTGTAGTCTATGCATAACCTCAAACTCCCATCTTTCTTCTTCACGAAAAGAACTGGTGCTCCCCACGGCGATACACTAGGTCTAATGTATCCCTTCTCTATCAGATCATCCAACTGCTTCCTAAGCTCCTCCATCTCCTTAGGACCCATACGGTACGGTGCCTTAGAGATTGGCCCCGTCCCTGGTTTCAACTCAACGGTGAAATCTATCTCCCTCTTTGGTGACAACCCCGGGATCTCCTCTGGAAAAACATCTGCAAACTCTCCCACCACTGGTATCTCATCAACTGTCGGACTCTCTATCCGGTCATCTCTCACATGGCACAAGATCAAAGGACATCCCTTCCTCAGATAAGACTTCAAGGTGACAGCTGCAATCAACTTAACTTTGGGTTTGACTAGAAACCCACGATAAGACACACTAACACCCTTAGGACCTCTTAAAGACACTTTCTTTTGATGACAAATATCTTAGCTTTATACTTTCCTAACCAATCCATCCCGACTATCATCTCAAAACCGTCAAAAGGAAACTCTAGCAAGTCTACAGGTAGATCAACTTGCTCAACTATCATAGATACATCTCTAAACAATCTCCCACATGATACAGACTCACCCGAAGGTATAAAAACTCGCTCACTAACAGACTCATATACCCTCAAACCCAACTGTTTAACATGACTCGAAGACACAAACGACTGAGATGCCCCCGAATCAAACAAAACAAAGGTAGGAATACCATTTACAAGAAAAGTACCGGTGATAACGTGCGCATCTTCCTCAGCTGCTTTCTTCTCCATCATGAATAACTTGCCACTGGTCTTCTGCCCACCTCCCTGGACAGTACTGGCTGATGTGGTCGGCTTAGCACCCGACCCTTGATTGTTGTTGTTGTTCGTTGGTGGTTTCTGATAAGAATTACCGCCGTTGCGGTTGCCTCCCCTCTGTAACTCGACTTCCCGGTTTGGCCATGATCCGGCCCGGTCATTGCTCTCGCGAAGCTCACGCAGTCTCTCGGAAAGATCCTGGTGCACTTGTGCACTCATGTCTCTTATGGCCTACACCACCACAACTATAGCAGGTCACTCCCCAACTATTACTCACACTTCCACGGCCACGCCCAAAGGAAGCCCCAAAGATCAACCCGACCCCGGAGAAAACCCCTTAGATCGATTGTGGTTGCCTTTCTTGTGTCTAGATTGGCCACCACCCTCGCTCTCAGACTTCCTCTTCTAACCACCTAACCTCTCCTGAGCCATCTCCACCAACCTCTCAGCTCTCCCAGCCCTCTCATAAGCTTCCTTAACATCAGTAAGGACTCCCACGGGTAACTTATCCATAATCTTAGGGGTCAACCCCTCTCAAACCTCAACGCCGGGTTCTCCTCACTCAAACCCATATCCTCAAAGATACCTAGACTTCTCATTGAATTGCCTGTAGTACTCGGCCACGTACATCTCAAATGGTCATCTTAAAGCTGTCAAACTCTTCCCTCAACTTACTCCTCACATGTTCCGGTACAAACTCCTTCCTCACAGCCCTACGAAACTCCTCCCAAGGTATAGCAGGTAACCCTTGGTTTGTATATATCTCCTTAGCACTCACTTTCACCGTATCCCACCACTTGCCACCGCCTCCTTCGGATAGAACGCAGCTGTTCCACCCTCATCTCATCGGACACGGTGAACCAAATCTAATATGTTCTCCATCTCTCTCAACCAACTATCAAGAAGGTTAGGCTCCCCAACTCCCTTGTACTCTTTCGGGTTAAACCTCGCGATATAGAGGCCGATTTTAGAATGATCAACCTCCTTCTCCTTATCCTTATCCTTATCCTTCCCCACCGTCTTTAAAGCCTCGGTGAGAGCATCCTGATGCTCCAACATCTTAACGATGTCATCTATCTTCATAAGCTCGGCTCTCGCGTACAAAGCGATCTTCTTGGCGGCATCTTGAAACTATATATAAGAAAGGGTAGACATAAACACACGTACTAAACCTCAAAACATGAAAACACGCTGCCCAGAACCTACTCGATCGAGTTCCCAAACACACTCGATCGAGTAACGGGCTACTCGATCGAGTGCCCAACATACTCGATCGAGTACCCAAACATCAGACCCCAAACAGACCTTCTGATCTCTAACATACTCGACCGAGTAGCTAGGCTACTCGATCGAGTGACCCCTTACTCGATCGAGTACCCCTAGTTACTCGATCGAGTACAAAAAAAAAACACGATTCTGGACTCAAAATCGTCAAAAACCCACCCGATCGAGTCAGTCCCACTCGATCGAGTCATGCCAACTCATAAAAGCTACCCGCATGCTACGTCATATGCTAACATGCTAAACTTTATAAAACCACATTATATCATAATAAACATGCTACGCATCTTTTCATACGATCTACGAGATCACATCATCATGTTATTAAATGCCACATTGTAAAACATTCAACATACTATCATTCCATCAACAGTTTCCACATATCTTCAACTTTTCTTTCACATTCTTAACTTTCTACTTCCACATCCAACAATCACACATTTCATCACATTCTTACACAAGTTAACCAAACACACATACGACTCGACAAACACTCCCCCCACGTGACTGGTTCAAAATTGTAGGGCGACTTCGCGACTTTAGGACGTCTCCCAAGCCTTTGCATTAGCTCCTACAACTTTTACCCCGGGTTCATTTTAATTGACTCCCTATGTTCATTAGGTTCATTGGTTACAGGTTTCAGGATCGTCGCTCTGATACCATTTGTAACACCCCCATACTCCAAGTGCCTTACCAGGACCACTCAGGTATGAGGACATTACCATCTCGGTTACCCGAGACAATGATAATCAAATAAACAATGAAGAAACAACGTTTAAATATAAATACTTAGTGAAGAGTACAATTCTCGAAACCAAACCAAAATGCAATACATGTTCTCAAACTGATTGTTCTAACTGAAATGCAAATAACTAATAAGCTACAGCGGAAGACTCCTATCATCATGTCGTGGCCATCCCAAATATCCCAAGACTCATCTCAATACCTGCTCAATATCTGCTCACCATCCCCGAATGGATCACCGCAGTTTACAAAACAACACCGGGTCAGTACTAATCACACAATTCAATATATACCAACAATAAGATAAATAGACAGCTTAACTGTCCCACACACACAATCACGCCAAATCCAATCATCTCAATCACCGATCGTCCACTGGACCCACCGCCAGGGGGGGACCGCAGCCGTACCCACCAAATCCCCGCTCCACATAGTGAGCGATAACCCTGTCCATTAATGTGCACATCCCTTTCGTGGCGGGTTCCACGAAAGGCAAAACTAGGGCGTGAAGCCACTCCCGCAAGTGACCCCACTCGGTAGAGGCCACGCCTCGCGAACCATCAACAACGATCACAACCACAATCACAATACAATTACTATATCAAACATCCAAACACAATACATCAACCAATATCCCATTATGGGACTAATACTGAGTAGGAAATCCTACCTGGTAAGAACACAATCAGACGGTCTCTACTGCTGAATCAAAAAGCTTCTTCTATGAACCCTCCTCCTATCATACAACACATAAAGGCTACCAAATCACATACAACACATAAAACCCCAAATCTCTAAATTAGGGTTTAACCAAATCAAAGGAAAGACAATAAAAAGGGTACATAGATCTTACCCTCGACGCAAGGAACTCAACGGTATAATCAACGCTAAGAACTGACCTTCCAAACTCCGGGGATTGCTAATAATGCGATTAAGAAGATGAACTTGCTTGCTTTCTCTCTTAAACAGTAATTTAGGTTTTGTAAAAGTGATTTAGAATAATGACGACAAAGCTTAAATACCTTAATCGCATAATTAACAAAACCCGAGAAAACTCCCCGTAAAACCGGCTACTCGATCGAGTACCCGAGGTACTCGATCGAGTACCCCCTGACTCGATCGAGTTCCCCAGCTACTCGATCGAGTACCCCAGCTACTCGATCGAGTACCCAACAGGTCAGAAACTTTTCTAAAACGCAACTTACCCTTACTCGACAGAGTAAGGCCTACTCGATAGAGTACCCCAAGACTTATAAATACGGAGTATTACACCAATATCATTTTATAATGGAAACACCGCTAAAATACGACTAACATGACCATTAAAACATATATTAAAATTGAGTAGGATTAACTTACCTTTTAGCAATGCCGTCAAATAAGCAAGCAAACGGATACAAATGTGGTCCTCCATAAAATCGTCACCTAATTACGATAATTAAATATAATTACTGACTAATCTAATTAAATTAAATACGTAATTAATTAATTAAATAAAAACCCGTCTTAAGCTATTCAAATACCGACTCACTCTCGCCCATTATTTAATAATTATATCCCGTCTTAAACTCTACCCAAAACTCGTAAACACACCCACAACACACGGGTTAACCGTGTTTGAACAACCCCCTTTTAAGACTCCCAAAACCGCCCCATAGACCACCCAAGACCACGGCCAACATCGCCACCATACACCACCATGTACCTCCTTCGCCTTAGCCACCCAACACCCACGACAACCACCTTAAACAACCCCCAAACCGCAGCAACAAAAGCAGCGGGCATCAGCCCCTTCACACACACACACACATACACATCAAACCCAACACGAAACACCACCACTAGCACCACCTAGCAACGGTGGTCGCCACCCATGACCACCACCATACACAACCTCCAAGGACGACCCTATACCGACAGCGACCATGAGCCATGGCAGCCACAACAACCACGACAACAATCAACAACAACAACCCACAATAACAACCTTAAACACGACCTAACCACCCCTCCTTTCCCCTCGATTTCTGACCTCATACGTCCACCCTAACCACAACCCAAGACCACCACTACAACCCCCACTCAACCCTTAACAAAACCCACCTAAGGTCAGCCCAAGATAGTCACAAAAGGTGGGTCAAAAATCCGTCTTAAGACGGTCGCATAACAACAATAAATAACCAAATAAATACCCGGTCAAACATGTTTTTGGTGGTCAACGGGGTGGTCAATGACGGTCAGAGGTGAGTCGGGGTCAAGGCGGGTCAATGGTCTTAATTAAATAATATATAAACTACTTAAGACGGTTTTACCTTACGATTTCGAGGCGGAGGGACGAAATCTCCATTTTCTTTCCTTTTTCTCTTTTCTCTTTTCTCTCTTCTCTCATCTTTTATGTGGATTGTGTTGAGATTTTGTGATGAGGTTAATGGATAAGATAAGTGGATAATGGATAGGGTGGGTGTACATATATATGGGTAGGATGGTGAGAGTATATACATACATGTATACATATTATTTATTATTATCATTACAACTTATTATTATTATTATTATTATTATTATTATTATTATTATTATTATTATTATTATTATTATTATTATTATTATTATTATTATTATTATTAATATTAGTATTATTATTATTATTATTATTATTATTATTATTATTATTATTATTATTATTATTATTATTATTATTATTATTATTATTATTATTATTATTATTATCTTATAATAATAATAATAATAATAATAATAATAATAATTATTATTTTATTATTCCGTCTCAAACCATAACTCGTATAAATACAATATAATATATATAATTATAAATACGGGGTATTACAGTCTTCCCCCCTTAAAATGAACTTCGTCCCCGAAGTTCGCCCCACTCTCTCCTTTCCTCAAGTCTCATCACTGATTCTCATGCACTCTCTCTTCTCACATGCTTGTTTACCAAATACGTTCCTTTGTAACATCATACTCATCCCAAAGTTCTTTATTCAACTCTCATTACTACCTCACATTCCATACTTTCTCTTTCTTTAATTTCCGAATTGCTACATTCACTCCCCCTAAAAGAGAACTTTGTCCCGAAATTCAACTATCAAATCTCATAGTGTGCTCTCATATGTTCATTACTAAATTCCACAAATGGCTATCTTCCAGGTTCAACACTCTCTCTTACTCATTGGAAATCCGTAATCAAATCTCGTATAGTTATAATTCCATTGATATAATCTCCCATCTACAAGCCTCCCAAAGGTCAAGTGTCAGGTCAAACCCTTGGTTCCAATCCATAATCTCATAAATAACTCCCCATTTCATGTTAGTTATATGTATACGTATCTATCACGGGGTATAACTCAATTACTATCACACATCTATATCACGTCAAATCTCATACACTAATATGTATGCACATCAATCATGAATATGCGGACTCCATGAAACAATCAAATAATGTAAAATTACTCGTAATGTGACTCAACCATGGTCAACATTCCCATTTCCGGACATCATGCCACGTATATACCGCGTCAAATCCACCACATGATCACACATGTGTTTCCATATCCGTTCCCATCTTTCATCAACACTTCCGCTCATACAGAAGACCATAATATATAATCATGTAAGTGATCACTATGCGACACATAACTTACAGGTTTTCATTTTACTCTTACACAACAAAATAAAATCATGTCGATTAACCCACATCAAACAAAATTATCATCTCATTCCGTCATCAATCCACTCATGTCGAATCAACTATTTCAATTTACTTGCAAAATGCCACACCATATAGTCAAATATAAACAATTCACGAAATATCATTCATGTAGGGTCAACATGCCCATCCAAGCACAAGTTAACTAATATAAACCGCGAAATAAGGGTACACGCTCAATATTCAGTCAAATATCAACAAAACAAAGGTCAAGGCAGGCCACTCGGTCGAGTGTAGGAGACCACTCGGCCGAGTAGGCAACCACTCGGCCGAGTGCATGGTGCACTATGTCGAGTGTCACCCGGGCAGAATGTTTTCATTCTCAACTCGGTTCCAAACTTTCATATTTCACCACACAAATGTCAATAGACTCCGATGGTGACTAATACACCATTAAATAACCAAATTAAAACAAAAACTGTTGGCCTTATAGCCATCACTATTACTTAATTAAGATGAAATATCCAAGACATACTACCGACACAACATACTATTTCATGGACATAGCCTAACCACTTATTATTCTCAAGGAATAATAACAACTTCACCCCTCAAATGGACACTACAACAAGATCACGATGTATACCAGCGACGTTTTACTTAACGATTGGGAGACAACTTTACAACATCATCTGTACTACCATTCACAGGGTTGGATTCCCACACAACCACTTTCACACTTATACACACCCACTCAATTAAACGGTTATACTCTACAACACGAATGATCAACTACGTCAGCAACATGATTGAATCCTCAAGCATTATATGCCACATTCTTATTCTCATGACCGCGAAAATCAAACTTGGTAATACTAAACCCAGCATCATATATCTCAATTATCTATCAACCAAAGTTTCTAAATTATGCCCAATAGCAATATCCCTCAACATGCAACTCAAACCTCGTTCACTATCGATAAGTTCAAACACTCAACATATATTCAACCTAGATCACACATCACTCATTATCCACAATTGCCTCACATAATCATGTTTTTCAACTCAAGACACCTTACGTAAGCTAAAGTCACTTTCTCATACTCCTAATTTTCAAGGTAAATTATACACAAAGCCACCAATATCACCGCTTAACATAAAAGATTCCTTCCTTAAAAGTCAATAACCATGCTACATCCTCTTATCTCTAAATTTTCATACTCTATGTTGCCAACACATACTCTTACCTCACTCATTTTCATTCACAATTCCCTTACTCACAATATCCACATTACCACTTTATCGAATCCAATTTAACCACTAACAATCATTTTCACAATTTAGACCTATAACATCCTTATCCATCAAACAACTCTTTCTTTAACAAAATCATACACCTATCTACTTACACGGCTCAAATCCACATCAAATGAACAAACTCACATCAATCCCAATAAAACACATATTTCACATTCATAACTCTCAAAATGTAACACCACTCATCACTTATTATTAGAACTTGCCCATTTACCCTAACAAGCTCGCTGACTCACTCTCGTTTCACATCTTCTCAATCACAACCACGGGTGCCTACACGTCTTCACTCATCAAAACTATACAATCCACAAGGTAAATCAAGCAAAATAGCACATTATTAACAAAGATCATAACACCACAAAACAAGGAAACCATGCTTTAAGTACAAAATTTAAAAGTTAATCATGTACATCACGGTGCAAATTTTAAGGCAAGATGTTCGATTTAAAACAATACATGACATTATTAAAAAAATTGAAATCTTATTAATCAACTAAATCAAGAAAACTCCGAAACAAAATGTTTAAAATTTGAGACCATGCTTAACCTCATTAAATGGCGTTTGAATCTTTATTACAACATTAGATAAGAATGAAGTATGAAAACAAGGATTAGGTCATTTTTCGATACAACTAACATACATGTCAAAATTTGAGAGGCTATTTATAAGGCAAAACTCCTAGGTTCATGCAACACAAGAAACAATTAGATAGTGTTATGAGTGCAAAAATCATAATCATTCATTTTAAGATAAAATTTCAAAAGATTTTGGACAACATTTTAAGATTAAATTCCGATTCAAAATAATACGTGTCGTCATTGACAAAGGAAAGTCAAAACTTAAACATGACAAGCTTTTTGGGCCTCATTAGTCATTTAAACTGAGTTTTAAGCACTAAATCGAAACTCAGACATGAACATCCAAGCTTCAAAAATTTTGTGACAACATTTTCAAAATAAAATTTCAAATGTATGATAAGGGTTAGCAATAACAACCAAGCTTTAGTCTTTGTTAAACAGTTAACCATACAATGTACACAAAATCAAATCATTGACTCAAAACACACATTTTCGAGTTCATAAAAAAATATTTGGACAAAAATTCAATAAAAAACTTCACACTTGACAACACAAATGGTATAAAAAGATGATTAATATCATGAATCAAACAAAACATGCAATTAATTGACAAAATTTGAAGGAGTTAGGGTAGATTTAAACAAAATCCAAATTGGAAAAGAAATAAGAGAAAAGAAGAGATCACTTATATGATGAAATTAGCCAAGTTAAGGAATTAATAAAGCAGGAAACTTGAATCCAAACAACAAGCATCAACAACAAAATTTTAAAAATAATTTTAAATGACGAATGAATTTAAAGGTCAAATAAAGTAAGGTAATAACACAATTTTTACGAAATTTACAGCCCAGAAATCGGCACTCGATTGAATGCTGAGTCCACTCGGTCGAGTGACTCACTTCCATAAATTTTCAAGTTTTTGGAAATTGGTCCACTCGGTCGAGTGGTAGGGTTCACTCGGTCGAGTGACTGGTACTCAGTCGAGTACTAGCTAGTTGGGTGCCTCTCCATGACTTGCTATTTCCGACTAAGAATTACTATTCTTATACTAGCGGTTACTTTACTAACAACTATTACTAATCACATCCTATTATAGGACTAATGAAGTGCAAACATGCACGGTATTTAAAATGCTAAAGAACGGGGATAACGCCACTCACACTCTAACACGTAATAACCATTCACCAAAACACGTCATATTTATCATTACTTTCATCCAATTATACATGTTATCACATACCATTTGAACAATTATATCATGCAAGAAGTTTACTAAATATGCAAATTACGGCTTCAAAACTCATCATATTCAAACACGCAACACTCCTACAAATAAAAACATTTCATATGAAGCAATCCTCTACTCAAATCACATATATCTCACTCAAGTAAACATTTCAATTCCATCATTTCAACTATCACATATTATCATTTACCACACAACCTCTTTATCATGCAAGATGTTCAACAAAACTATAACACAAGTATAATCAAGCAACATTTCATTTCACGTTTCCCGACTCATAACCAACCACGTAATGACCAACTAAAATAATAGGATCTAATTTTGAAATGAGGGATCCTTCTCAACGAAAACAGACCTCCAATTGTACTCATGTCGGGTTCATTTTATTAGACACTCCAATGTTCATTTTGGTTGATTGGTTTAGGATCCAAAATCGTCACTCTGATACCAGTTTGTAACACCCCCTTCTTACCCGGCCAAGGTAATTAGGAAATGTTACCGTCTCGGTTTCCGGAGGCAGTGAAATCGGAATTACAATGAAGAAACTTCATTAACTAAACAACATGTTTAGTGATTACATAAATGTAAACAAATGAATAAATGACATACAACTCGTCTATGACTATGTCTCCATGCTACATTACTCGACCTCGAGTCCAAGGCGCGGCTCAAATCCTGATCACGTCAACAAACAAACCTGTACTTAACCTGCTCCCCATATGATCGGATATATCATATGGATTGACAAAGGCCACCCCGGAAATAGGGGACAATTACACAGACACACAAACGTCAGTTTCAATAAATAAATAAAGTGTGACTAAACTCAAAGTGTGTGAGTATGCAACATGACTATAAAATGAAAGACACGTCATCAAACAACCACCACCACGGTACCGGGACACGCCCATACATACCGACAACCACACTGGTACCGGGACACGCCCAAACATACCATCAACCACAAACAGGTACCGGGATACGCCCAGACGTACCGGGTCCGGAAGCCAACCGGATCCCCTGCAAGACGTCGTGTCTCAACCACACGAGTCCCTCTGTAACTCAAGCCATTAATGTGCACATCCCTCTTGGAGTGGGAAGCTCCAAGAGGCGACTCAAGCGTAAGACTCTTTCCCAACCGCCTTACGTCTCCATAATAACAACTAATCCACCAAGTCCCCCGACATATAAGACAATACAATACATGCAAGATACCGCACAATATGCCAACTACCGACTCACCGAGTCATCTTAACCAATATCATATTATAATGCAAAGACCGCTAAAATACGACTCACATGACCATTCAAACATATATTGAAACTGAGTAGGATTAACTTACCTTTAGCAATCCCATCAAATAAGCAAGAAAACGGATACAAATGTTTTCCTCCATAAAATCGTCACCTAATTACGATAATTAAATATAATTACTGACTAATCTAATTAATTTAAATACGTAATTAATTAATTAATTAAATAAAAACCCGTCTTAAGCTATTCAAATCCCGACTCACTCTCACCTATTATTTAATAATTAAATCTCGTCTTAAACTCTACTCAAAACTCGTAAACACACCCACAACACACGGGTTGACCGTGTTTGAACAGCCCCCTTTTAACACTCCCAAAACCACCCCATAGACCACCCAAGACCACGACCAACATCGCCACCATACACCACCATATACCTCCTTCGGCTTAGCCACCCAACCCCCTCCACAACCACCAAACATAACCGCCAAACCGCAGCAACAAAAGCAGCGGGCATCAGCCCCTTGACACACACATACACATCAAACTAGAACGAGAGTTTTAGTCAAACACTCCTTTAATGTTTGGAACGCCATCTCACAACTCTCATCCTAACGAAATATGGTCCCTTTCTTCATCAAAGCTTTCATAGGTCCAGCGATCTTAGGGAAATACTTCACGAACCTCCTGTAGTAACCAGCTAAAACCAAGAAGCTCCGAATCTCAGGAACATTTTTTGGTGCTTCCCAGTTTGACACCGCCTCGATCTTACTAGGATCCATCGATACACCATCTTTTGAAATCCCATGACCTAAAAAGGCCTTTCTTTCCAACCAAAACTCACACTTGGATAACTTAGCATATAGCTGATTATCTCGCAAAGTCTGTAGTACCAATTTCAAATGCTCCTCGTGATGTTCCTTAGTCTTACAATACACCAAGATGTCATCAATGAAAACCACTATAAATCTATCTAGAAACGGGCTGAAGATTCGGTTCATAAGATCCATGAACACTGTCGGTGCATTAGTCAACCCGAAAGGCATCACCACATACTCATAGTGACCATACCGGTATCGGAAAGCTGTCTTAGGAATATCCTCATCTGCAATCCTCAACTGGTGATAACCCGACCTCAGATTAATCTTGGAGAACACTCCCGACCCACCCAACTGGTGAAAAAGATCATCAATCCTCGGCAAAGGATACCTGTTCTTCACGGTAACATGGTTTAGCTCCCTTTAATCAATGCACAACCACATAATACCATCCTTCTTTTTCACGAATAGAACTAGTGCACCCCAAGGCGATCCACTAGGTCGAATGTATCCCTTATCCAATAACTCGTTCAACTACTTTTTCAATTCCTCCAATTCTTTAGGTCCCATATGGTACGGAGCCTTAGATATAAGTCTCATTCCCGGTTTAAGCTCAACACCAAAATCAATGCCAATCTTAGGAGGTAACCCTGGTATCTCCTCTGGAAAGACATCACCGAACTCACTAGCCACTGGTAATTCCACTTACCCAACCATAGGAAACTCAAGAAAATTAACTGGTAATTCCACTTACCCAACCACTATAGACACCCCTTTATACAACTCATTACAAGGCACTGACTACCCGATGGTATAAACACGCTATCCTTTACCAACTCATACTCCCCCAAACCCATAGATAAGGCATGACCCCTAGACACAAACGAGTGGGTTGCCCCTGAATCATACAAAATGAAAGTCGGCGTATTATTAACAAGAAAAGTACCGGTGACAACATGCACATCATCCTCAGCCTCCTACTTGCCCATCATGAAGAGTTTACCACTGTTTTTTTGACCTTCTCCCTGGACCGTAGTCGCTGTTGTAATTGGCTTAGCCGCTGAATTCTGACTCACACTATTATTCGGGCACTGATATAATCCACCATTGTTGCGGTTATAGCCGCCATTGTTGTTACCCTGACCTTCATGGTTATTCCACGACCTAGCTGGCCTGCTACTCGCCAAACTCTGGCTCGGAGTCTGCGATTAATACCCTTGGTAATATCTCGGAAAGCCTCCTCCTCCTCTTACAGCGCTTGTACACTCGTGCCGTTTATGACCTGACCCACCACTGTTGTTGTAATAACCGCCCTGTTGACTATGAGAGGCCCTTAGTAAGGGAGACAAAGGGAGAGTATGCTGTCATCGTAACTCCATACTCAACCTAGTAGAAGTCACTCGGCCGAGTAACTAGGGTACTCGGCCGAGTGCTGTGTACTCAGCCAAATACGTCCATACTCGACCGAGTACCTCGTCTGAAAGTGTGTTATTATAAACCGCGGTGACTAAAACATAATTCATTTTAACGTTTCATTTTATCGTTTCTAAAACCTAAACTCTCTCTCTCTCTCTCTCTCCCAATTCTTTCATCCCTCTCTACCAATCTTAAGTAGCTTTGGACCCTAATCCGGGAAGGGGATAGCCTATGCATGAGGTGGTTGGGGCGGGTGTCACCACCTTCGGCATCGTCATGTCCGTCAAGGCGAGTTTGTGAATAATTGTTTATTTTAAAGTAGATCTTGAATAGTTTAGTGATAGGGTACGATTGTTGTTTGTAGGATACGATATGGAGTCTTGCTTAACGTGGTGTGATGGTTACATTCTATGGAGTTGCGAAAAGGTAGGGTTTCCCTACTCAGTTGATTGTATAATTGATTTAAGATTGATGGTGGTTGATTGTGTTTCTTATATCGTTTGGATTGAGATCAATTGAGATTATATTGTTGATTGGTAACGTTGTTATGGGACCATTTTCGGGAGATGGTTCCAACCCCATGTTCACCTCTTGTGGCTCCCGTCATAAGTGGGATGTGCACATTAATGATCTGGGTTTGATCGTTGCGATGAGCGGGGATTTGGTGGGCAAGGTTGCGGTCCCCCTCTGGCGGTGTGGGTTACCTGTTGCGATGGATAACGTAGCAGGGCTACACACTTAGGTGTGTAGTCGATTGCTAGTTACTATTGGAGTTTGGAGGATGGTTACTACAGTTGGATTGGTTTGTGTATTTCATTGTTGTGAATTCTTAATTTGATTGTGCAGTTGACTGACCCCATTTTGTTGTTTTCAAAACTGTGGTGATCCATTCGGGGGTGGTGAGCACTTGGTCTAACAGGTATTGGATGGTTATGTTGCTTGCTGGTTACAGATAGGAACGAGTCATCACGCTGTTTTAGCTAGCTGCTGTCATCACCTTAACTCTAGTTGTTCTTTTCATTTTCTTTTTGGACTTGTAATCCATCTTGGTTATGTTTTGTATAAATAGTAAGAATACATTTAATAATTGTTCTATTATGGTCTTTTTTATATACTCAACTCGAGCAATCGAGAGGGTAATAGCTTTAATTATTATGGAACGTCTTGTTAAGGCTCTTTGGTGGTATCAGAGCGACGATTTTGGAACCTGAAATAATGAACCAAATGAATGTAAGGTGTCAAAATAAAATGAACCTGGTGTATGTGGGTTGAGAGCCCTCTTATGTCAGTTTTGGGTGAGAAGGCGCCCTCATCTCAGAATCTCGGCCCCAACATGCTTAAGCCAATAACTTTACGTAGGGGTAAAGGTATGGGATTATGGGTGTGTGTGTGTGTGTGTGTGTGTGTGTGTGTGTGTGTGTGTGTGTGTGTGTGTGTGTGTGTGTGTGTGTGTGTGTGTGTGTGTGTGTGTGTGTTAGATGCATGATGTGTGGTCTTCTTGGATTTCATATTGTATTTTGGTACTTGAATTGGGGTATAATGTAAGAGATGGTGTGTGTTCGTACACGTGAATGAACTTGTGTGATTAGCTTAGATTTCTATGTATGATGGGCATGACGACAGAAGGAACGGGAGATGTTAAGGTAGAGTATGTAAATGTGTATACATGATGTGTGAATGACTTGTGATAATGTTTTATGAAGTAAACAGAGTAGATACTTGTATGCATGTAACATCGTAGGTGGATCTTAGGAAGTTTGGATGCTATGGGGTGGGCGTAACATGGTAAGTTCTATGGAAAGAATTATGTGGGGTACGATGTATTTTGTGTTAGTGAGTCGAATAGGTATGAATCGTTGATAAGTTATATGGTGAATGATAGAAATAGGACGTAAATGTGACGAGTTCTGGATAAGTTTAGACTCCGAACAATGTTTATCGTTTTGCAGGGGAGATTCTACGTGAAGTTTACAAAAATCCGTTACTCTTTAAGGGTACTCCACTGAGTACAAAGGGTACTCCACCGAGTACGCTCTACTCGACCGAGTACGTTCAAACTCAGCCGAGTAATCAGAAGTCAGTAGCTATGATAATATGCAATCCCGAGTACTCGACCGAGTAAGCGCGCGTACTTGCCGAGTAGAGGCGAGTTACTCGGCCTAGTACCCCAAAAATCCGCCGGTTTTTCGGAACGTTATAAACACACAACCCCCTTATTTTACGACGCCTACACTTCATTTCACACCCAAATATCTCAAAATTTTCTCTCACAGTATAAACTTTGGTGATTTGTGATATTTAGCTCTCAGATTCATCTTCTTGCCTTCCACTCTTTCAATCAATTTCCAATTCAAGGTAATATGTTTTAAAAGCTTCTCATTTTCATTCAATCGATTGTGTAAGTTGCCCCAAATTAATGTGAAAATTTCTACTCTTTTAATTTAAAGAATCATGTTGGAATGTTGTTAATTTGGTCGTAGTTACTTCAATTAATCATTTACAGATGCAAAATATGATTTCTAAGCCCAAAATTCCCAATTTTTAAACCGAACATTTCTAGGGTTTTGCCCTAAAATTTTGATTTTTTGTCACTTAGATTCCTTGTAGGATGCTTATAAGAGTCCAAATTGTGCTAGTAATGCTCTACCAAGTGAATACCTTGTGCCTTTTTATAGATAAATTGGTCTTAAACTTCGTCTTAAAAGAGAACAAAACTTAAAATCCCTCTTGATATTGCGTGAATTCCGAAAATTTTGTTGAACTTATATTCTTCTAGCATGCCGAAAGCTAGAGCACCTCCAAAGAAGAGGACCCGCGCCAATACCGTGATGGAGCAAGGACATTCAAGCGAGGAGCCGCTTGTCCCTCCGGTGGACCAATATCCGACGGTAATGTTTGTTGACTTTTAGTAGTAGGATGCTTTCGTAGCCTTAATGGGTCGTACTATGAGGCCTACCTAGTGTGAGGATTCGGGGGTCTTGAAAGACTTGGGTACTAAATTGGATATAGTGTATATATACGAAATCTTGGGAATGGAGGGGTTGTATCACCTCCGTAAGAAGTCCTATCCTTTTCTTACCTTGGAATTTATGAATTAATCTAAGTATAACGTGGGTAATAAGACCGTGAGTTTCCGCCTCTTAAACACCGACCATTCCCTGACCCTTGTCCAGTTTGCCGAGCACTTGAGGATGGAGACCGAGAAGGAGGGGTATATCAGTGATGTGGCGACGGAGAGTGGGGCACCCCACTACCTTCCTTACCTTACCTGCTGACCCACCCCTACCTCTAGTTCTATGTTAATCAACGATGTCCAACATGTGTCCTTTCGCATCTTCTTGAGGATGTTTACTTGCTTGATTTACGGTCGGAATGATGCAAGTTGAACTCCCATGACGTGATGCTTTTGATGTCGTATATCAACCCGCTTCGGAGGGTGCGCTTCTACTATAGTGCTCCCGGTGTGGTGTGTGCTAGCTTGGCATTTATGGTTCGCTCCAAGAACCGTTACCTTAGCTGTGGCGCCATAGTGACCCGATGGACCAGCGACTGACCGACTTTGTAGCCCCGACTGAGTCGACTTTTGCTCTGTTTGAGACTGCCGCTACCATAAATGAGGCTTACTTGTGCCATGCGAAGTGGTTGAGGAAGTTGGACAATGGATCCTTGGCGTGGAGGGTGAAGGGAACTAGGTGGATGAGATTGCCTGATGTTGAGAACCTACCTGTGATGGACCACTTGCGGGAGTATGACCCGGGGAGTGGGGAACCCGAATCCAAACCCCAATTCTACCTTATCTCCCCTGAGATTCCTTTGGACTTACCTGAGCCGATCATAGGTTCTAGTAAGCAGAAGACTGTTTCGACACCTGGGGAGCATCGTGGAGTGAGGATGACTGGAGCGATGGAGACCGAGCCTTCTTACTCCCCATATAACTTTTATCCATACCAGTACCCTAGGAAGCAGATTAGTGATCTCATTGATAGGATATCTACCACCTTAGTGCTAAGGAACATGCACGAGATGGCGCATCTGTAGAACGTGGGGACCGACCTTGCTCAGCTAGCGTGGTGGAGGGGAGTAGGAGAAGATATGGGGTGTTACACAGCTACAGGGTGGATCGCACTACATGGAGAGCTCCGGGAGACTATGAGTATGGTTGCCTTACAGGGCCGTGAGGAGCCAACAATGGTAGTCAGCTTGATGATACGGGGAGATGGTTTGGTGGCGACCACGCAGCTCAGGCATATCAGGGAGTTGAGACTTCGGGCACTGATACGTGCAGCTTATATAGACTTTTTAGCCTCTTATTGCATGCATTTCTATGCCATTTGAATCGCTTTGTATTACAAAATTCGCCAATTGGCTACTTTTGTTTGTTTTATCTTAATTGCAGAAATGGACCCGAATGTAGTGGAATCGTCCCTTATTCGTCCCATTTAGCATGCATTATAAGGAGACGGAGATCTTAGAGCAAGAGTCGTACCTTGGAATGCGTGAAGGGAGGTCATAGGAAGCTGGCCAGACGAGTTGAAGGCTGATTCATTGGATTTCCACTCGACCGAGAGCTTTGGATGGTCAATCGAGTGGTTTGGCAGCTGCGGGAGGTCGATCGAGTAGTTCCCTAGGCTCGATCGAAATGAGCTTTTTTGGAAGAGTTAGATCAAGAGCCTAAAGTGCTCGATCGAATGGTTTTGCTGAAGAAGTCCTCGATCTAATTGTCTGAAAGGACTCGATCGAGTAGTTTGCTAGATTACACGGGTTATCTAATCCGTGTCAGGTTTATTTTGTTAATAATTTTGCTTCCCTATATAAGGAAGTGATTATTAGGTCTAAAGATAACTTCTACACTTCTACACTTTGCTTAATTACGTTGTTTGCTCTAATTTACTGCTGAAACTTTTCTGCCTCCTTTCTCTCCGGAGTTAAACTTTGTAATCCCTCCTTACTCCTTAATCTTAATCTTAATCCTTGTTTGCTTTCATTAATTGCTCTTATTTAGTTTATGCTTTATTATTATTCATTCATTATGTCTCTAATTAGTATGCTTATGGTTATTTTTGTTGATTGCATTAAGAACATGAGTAGCTAATCTCTTTATGTTACAATTAGGGGATCCATGGTAGTGATGAGACAATGTAGTGAATAGACTAGGTAATTTACTTGTGAGAATCTGTCGCCATAGCAATATAACTGTAACATATTTAGTTGAGTGCACGCTTCTAAATAACATTAATTTGGTTAACTTTGTTCTTGGATCGGAAGATTGGAATAAACAGACCTGCTATGAACAGTAGACTACCCTAATGAGGACGGAAGTTAAGTTAGTGGAAATCTAGGGTGGATAGCGGACCGGAAGGACCTTTCCCTTGCCCTTCTCACATTAGATTGTCTAGGCTATTTATGACTGAGTCGATGAACTGCCATGGTGAACCGAAATCCTGACATACTCTCTTTTATCTGATCACTTATCTACTATTTTCCTGCTTTACTGCTCTTACTTTATTTCTCTTGCCCTTTAATCTTTCGTAGTTTAGAAAACTAAATTTAAAACCCCCCATTTGTGACTATGATAGACGGACTTACAGATAGATACCTTGCCTCCCTGTGTAGATCTACCCTACTTGTCACTAGCTTCTATTAGTTATATTTAGGTATTATTTTTGATAGGGTTGCGACAGCCGTTTCAAACTTTGGCGCCGTTGCCGGGGAGGCATTAGCCCTGACTGTCTGTGTTGTTTCATTTATCTCTTTTCGTCTTAGGGAATATTTATTCCTTGAGACAGTTCTCACTTATTTCTTTTAGTGTTGTGTATGCCCAGGTCTAATAGGTCAGAATTAGTCCCAGCTGATCCTGAGCAAGAAAGATCTTTTCGGCATAGACTAAGACTGCAGAGGAAGATTCAAAAGGAAGACTTGAGTACTTTTGAACCCGAGCTACAACATTTTCTTTTTGCAGAAGACTCGTCTTGTGAAGAAGACAATTCTATTTCTGCTATAAAGCCAGTGAAGATGCCTAATATTGCGAGTCACTCAGAGCCCACAACTGCCTCAATCCCTAAAGGTTTCAAGCTTGCCACCGAGGATGGCAATACTTTTGACATCCGACCATCCTACATTAATTTGGTCGAACGGAATCTATTTCGGGGTGTGGCGGGTGAAGATCCGCGTAAACATATGAAGGTCTTCACTGACTATTGCTCTACCATTCCCGCCACTAAGGGAGTGACCTAGGATAAGATTAGAAAGTCCTGTTTCCTTTTTCTTTGACCGATGGAGCCCGAGAGTGGCTCACTGATCTTGATCGTACTGCAGCCGGTATCACCAACTGGGAGACTCTTGCCATTGCCTTTTATAAAAGGTACTTTTCTCCACAAAGTACCAATCAACTGAGAGGAAAAATTACAAGTTTCAAGCAGGCACCTGATGAGAATTTTTATGAAGCTTGGTGTCGTTTCAAGAAGTTGGTGCGGTCTCTTCTTTATCATGGTTTTGATCAGTATTTCTTGTGCAACCATTTCTATAATGGGTTGTATGACGACCACCGTGCTATATCGGACGCCTCATCTAATGGGCGATTTCAGAAGAACAATGATGATGACAAAGGATGGGGAATTATTGAGGAGATGGATACCCGTTGTGCTGAGTATGGGAACTCGAGAAATGGTATTCGCACAGTTCATTCAGTTGATAATGTTGTAGTGGCTCAGCTGGAAGCCATGAATGCCCGTTTTGATAAGTTAGAGTTGCAAGCTGCTGGTGATCAACAAACAGTTCACTTGTTGACTAGACAGGAAGCCGTTACTTGTGAGAGATGTGGGAGTAATGACGGTCACACTGCTGTTGACTGTCTTACTGAGAAGGAGCAAGTCCTTGCCTTTCAGCAATATAGGCAAGGAGGAGGTTCCTATTATAATAATCAGAGTGGATTCCATCCCAATTTGAGATGGACTAGTCAGAATGTGTTGAATCCTACACCTCCTCCGCAGCAGCAACAAGCTTATGTTCCTCCTCACAAAGCTCAACAAGGCTTTCAAAAGCCTCCATCCTTTCCACCACCGCATCAAGGAGCTTCTTTTAGTGAAGTTAGTGAATTGGCTGAGTTGAAGTCGATGATCCAATCATTGACTAAGCAGCTGCAGATGAGTGACCAACAGAAAGAAGCGTCAATAAAGTCACTCGAGACCCAAGTAGCTTAACTGGCCGCTAGCTAATCTACAAGGAAACTGGGTCATTTACCGTCTCAATCTGAGAAGAATCCGCACGAGACGATAAATTTAATTAATTTGCGCAGTGGTCTTTCTTATGAAGGACCCAAAATGTCAGCTGTAAAGGACATATCAGACCCGAAAAGTGATGTTGCAGGCAGTGAACAGTCGTCCGTAGATGAATGAGTGCTGAATCCAAAGAAAATACTCGATCGACTCATTTTTGGAGGTCGATCGAGTAGAATTGCTAAAGATAATACTCGATCGAGTGATATTGAGAGTCGATCGAGTAAAGCTGCAAATCAGGGTTTCGATCGAGAGGGTGAAATTCCTCGATCGAGTGAAAATTCTGGGAAAAATGTTCGATCGAGTGAAATCTTGCCTTGATCGAACAATGCTGATGAAGAAGGTTTCGATCGAGTAGCTGAAAATGCTCAATCGAGTGAAAAAGCCGCTGAAAAACCTCGATCGAGAGGTAAAAGAGAACGATCAAGTAGAAATGAATTCGAGCCTGTCGAGACATTGGAAGAAAGGAATAAAGGGCTAGAAATTCTTATTACGGTGCCCTTTCCAAGGCGACTGCAGAACAACAAGGCCAACCAACAGTTCGGGAAATTTGCTGAGATCCTGAAGAGCCTTCACGTCAACGTTCCTTTCGCCGAATTGCTTACCCAGGTACCCTCTTACATGAAATTCATGAAAGAAATTTTATCGCTTAATAGACATATAAATGACCACGAAACGTTGGCTTTGACTGAAGTAGGGGCCGCCTTAGTACAGAATAAAACACCACCCAAAAAATCAGACCCGGGTAGCTTTTCAATTCCTTGTCATATAGGGACCCATTTGATTGACAACGCGCTATGCGATTTAAGAGCTTGCGTGAGTGTCTTACCTTTGTCTCTCGCTAGGAGACTCGGTTTGAGCAAGTTTAACTGCACTAATATGACCGTTCAGACGGCCGACCGTAGTATATCACGGCCACTAGGAGTAATAGAGGACATACCTGTGAAAATCGGGAGATTCTTTATTCCCGTAGACTTTGTGGTCTTAGACATACTCGAGGACACTCATACTCCTATTATTTTAGGGCGACCATTTTTGTTTACTGCTCGCGCGGTAATTGCCGTTGGGGGAAAGACCCTTGCCTTCCAGGTAGGAGATGAAGAGCTAAAATTTCATCAGCCCGAATCTCGTAGGGCACCCATGCAAGTTCAACCTTGCCATGCCTTACCCTCTATTGACCCAGCTTTAGATACTTCAGCTGAGAATATTGAATATTGTGATGCTATTGTAACACCTCCGCCTTAGATTAAGAGTGAAAAGGAGGACCATTCTACTGTTTTCCTTGCTGCAGGTATAGATAGAATGAGTACTGGAGATGCTATCGGTCTTGGTACAGTTGAAGTCAATCAGAGTGATGAGAATGCCACCAATGCAGATGGGAATGTCAAGAAGAAGAATAAAGTTAGGGCATATGTGGATGCCAACTATTCTCCTTCTATCAGTTCGATTTTAACCTCGTGGCGATCAAAGAGGACGGTCCGAGATGCTGAAAAGACCTCCTCCAGTCAGAAGCCCTCTTGTGGGCTACTGCAGTGTTTTGGACGATGAGCGGGGAATGCCCCGTTGTATTAATTTGTAACTTTGAATTTCTGTAGATACCTCATTTCTGCACCTCTCGCAAACCACCCGGTGATGATTGGGCCGCATGTTTGCTACGCGGAACGATTTGTGACAGTTCGTAAGTTTATCGTCAAGTGATTGCTCAAATAATAATGTCTATCTCTTAGTTGTCATCTACGTGCCGATACGGTCGTTTTGACAGTAATTAGAGAACATTTGGAGTCCGGGCCTAAAACCGTCTTCATTTTCTGATAACCGCTAAATCCCGAGTCCGAATGTTCTGGAATGTTCCGGATATTTCTATTCCATATTTTATAAATATTTCTCAATCTTTATCCTTTGGTAAACAATTTCCCGTAATATTCATACAAAATATTAAGGAAAACCGAATTATTCCGTCCTTTTATAACTCAAACACGAAAATCTTTCTTCCGCAGGAGGAAACCACTTGGGAACAGACGCAGCAGGTGCTGCGCCTCTTCTAAGAGACGCAGTGGCTGCTGCGCCTCTCCCAGGTCCTTTTCTGCGTAATTTTCGTATCTTTTGCATATCTTTCTGAGATTCACTTCCAAAGACTCTCCGAAACCCTAATTCCTTCACGTGATTAGTATAAATAGGAGCCTTCGCTCCTCATATTTCTCACGCGAGTGTCCGCCCTTCTCTTCTCCCTTTGCATTCTAGACCTTTGTTCTTACTTTATGGCGTCTACGTGCTTGAACATTCGACCACGTAAGCTCGGATCCTTCTGAGTACCAGCCTCGTTTGCATGACCGACCAATTTGACCAACTCCACATCAATCAACTTAATTAACTTAATCGTTTTCCTTTTACGAGGGCACTTTCGTATTTGCATTATAATTCGAGTCGAGCATCGCTAATCGATAACTTAGTCCTTCTCGTTTCGTCAAACATGTAAGTCTGAGGGTGTAAATCTCTCCTTCTATTTATTGTTATTTACCTTTTGTATTCACTATTGTAAGGTTTATGTCGAAAATACCAATTAAAACCGATTTCTAAAACCGTGCTTTAAAACCTCTTTTTGCGGATTTCCAGAAGACAAATCGTCGAGAAAGGACGCAGCAACTGCTGCGCCTCTTCGAAGGAGCGCAGTTCCTGCTGCGCCTCTTCGTGAGGCTGCCGCAGTTCCTGCTTCATTTCTTCCTCCTTCGTCCTCTGTAATTCGTTCGTCTTTTCATTTGTTTCGTTTGTTTCTCGTTAATTCTTTGTCATAATAGCTTATCATCTCACATGTATATTAATTATCGTCATTAACATGTTTTATCCATCATAAATCCGACTTAAATCCCTTATAATCTCATATTTGCGGGTTTTCGTCATAAAATTCAATCCGGGTTGTAGGGATTCAATTTGTTCATATTGAGTTTCTGGAATTCGACCTTTGACATATTTTCATCTGTTTATTATCATGTTCGCCATTAATTTGTCATTAATTCATCATGTTTAGTTTCTTTCATTCACTTATGTCACTAATCAATCATTCTTCCATGTAAATAATTAGTAATATTCCGCCTCATCCATGTTTATTGCTTTTATGACCATTAATCACATGTAATTAACCTGATAATCACTTTCATCCGAGTAAAAATTATAAATCAATCATTAAATTAACCCACGAACATTAACGATTTGCAGTTCCGGCTTCACAACCAGAACTCACCCTTGGAACAGACGCAGCAACTGCTGCGCCTCTTCCAGAGGGCGTAGTCCTGCTGCGCCGCTTCCAGGATGATTTATTTCTCTGAACTCCGTTGTTGCCTGACCTAGTTTAATTAGCCTACGTATAATTAACTATTATTCGTATTATCACCTTCTGACTTGTTCGTTAATTTATTCCTTTATTCGTTTTTTTCAAATTATCCGTTTTAAAGGTATTTTCGACATAAATCGCCTAATCCATTGTAATTATTGTAATTTTCATTATTGTAATTTTCTTTTATTGTATTTATCATATTTATTGTATCATTTGTATGTTTTCACATGTAATTGAGCATTAAATCCTACTTCGACATTAATTGTATGCTAAATTACGTGTTAACCGACTTAGTCTAATCTTCACATGCTAGGATTAAAACTTGGATGTTGCATTGCATGCATATAATCAACGATATATCGAGTATAGATGATGTCCCTAATCATTAGTAGAGGCCGCTATCGAGGCGGGCGGGATTAGGTGTTCGATCAAAAGAGCTTCCTAATACGTACCCTCACCCCTTACTCCAGATCTCTGTGAACATCCGTGTTCATTGGCATCCACGAGATTCATTCTAGACATAGAATGCTAAGGGTAAAGATTGCTTGGTGTTCATGTCTCTACTTTGTGACTTGACATGGCACGAGGTATTCGAACGGTTCCAATTTCCGATAAAAATTGGTGGCGACTCCAACAAAAATGCAAACGCTTGTTCTCTTCCTCCCAAGCACCCCCGTGGGCCCCCGCTGTCCACAATTTCCGTAAGACTTTTTAATTGCGTTTTAGACTGTTAGATAGTAGCTTAGTTAGTATTAGCGAAAACCGAATATAGACTGCTTATTTTTGTGATTTGGTATTTGCGGGAAGTGTTTTTGCGTGTTTCTATGCAGGTTTGGGGAAATATGTCGTATTGGGATGAGTGCCATAAGAAAACACCTCGATCGAGTACTTTTTGTACTCGATCGAGAGCATTGCCCAGGAAAAGAGGTTGATCGAGTAGTTTAAGTCACTCGATCGAATTGCTGAAATAATGGAGTTCTCGATCGAGGGGATTCTTGTTCGATCGAGCAGAGTGGATGTTAACGTCCTCGATCAAGTGGTTTCAAATCACTCGAACGGGAACGAGTGACTATGCCTATTAAACATAGGAAGTATTTATTTCCACCTTCTATTTTCATTCTAACATATCTCCCTCTAAGTTTATGCGATAAACCCTTCGACAATACCCCCAAATTCCTCCTTTTTCTTCCCTTTTTACCAAAATCACCACCCACATTGTGTCTATAGATTGGTTTTCGACATTTGCCCCATATTCCCGTCTTCTATTTTGTCTTTGTTGCTGTTTAATCGGGAAATTAGTGTTTGCTCGGGTTTTGTTCAAATCCGACTATTTTTCTTGCGATTTTTGTCGATTCTTTGCATATTATTGTGGGCTATCAATCAAGTAAGTAATTCCCTCCTTCTTATTGTTGTTTAATTGATGTTTCGACTCTATTTGAGGCATTAGGGTTCGAATTTTTTCGAAAATTCGTGAATGATTGGGGGAATTTGTGTTTAATTGTTTGTTTGATTAGTTTTTGCCCTTACTTGATTGATTAGGATGGATAGTAACACAATGCCGTCGTCTAGTTCTACTGTTACCCAATCCTTGACTAAGACGGTGGTCCCTGCTGCTGCCACCGTCACTTCTACTGGTTCTATTGCCACTACCACTACTGTTACTGCCTCTGGTACCGTTCCTTCTACGGTGACGACCCCTGCTGCGTCGTCACCAGCTGTCACAGCTGCTTGTTATAAAACATTAATCTTATTAATTTACATATTCATATATGAAAAGATTTATTTAGTCATAAAATAAAAGCTAGATCTTATGCATGCAAACATAAATAAGATAAGAAAAGAAATCATCAATCTTACTATATGATTTCGGTTTAATGGGCACCAACAAGATCTCCTTCTTGTTAGTTCTTGAGCTTTCCAACAATGGATGAACAAGGTTCAAATTAGAACCTCTCTCAAAAGCATATACCCAAGGAAATCTCTTAATAACTAATATTATTATGATCTAGTAATAATATAAGTCTTACTAAAATTTGACACAAAAATAATATTTTGTACTCTTGTATATTTCGGCCAAGAGAGGAGAGATTAGTGAGGTTTTTATTTCAGTAGAAATTCTTCACAAGATAGAGAATTGATTTTCTTACACTAAAAAATATGTTGAAGTTGTGTATGATAATTTTGAAATCCAATTTGTTACAAAACATGGAAAACCGGTTGGGGGGGGGGGGGGGGGGTCTATATTGGGGAAACAATGCATGGTCTTATTCTTCTCAAGATGAGACTAGGCATGCAAGGCTAAATAGTAGGCTTTTATCATTATGTTTCCAATTAAAATAAAAACACAATATAAACCTTATACTCCCTCCATTTTCGGCACACTTAAATAAAATGGGTAGTCCATTTTATTTTGTCATTTGTCAATTTTGTCACATGTTACATGTTACATGACATGTGAATTTGTAATGTATTTTTAACATATTAAAAATCAACATACTCATAAAATATGTCATATACAAAATCCACTAGTAATTCGTAATCACTTGTACCAAAATGGTTTATCAAATTATAAATTACAACGTCTTGTATTTATAATAAATTATTCATTCAATTTCAATTTCAATTGTTTCGTAACCAATAATTTTATCTAAGTAATAAAACAATTCGATTACTTAGACCGTATCTCATTTAATCAAATTACAATAAGACACGTTAACTTTACTCACAAAATCATCCGACAATTTTAAGCAATTTAATTAATTCGTATCGGCATACGATTAATTAAATAATCAATTAAGAGTATTTCCCTATAGGTATGACCTAAGGGGATCAACGATCACCACCGTCGCACGACGAAGAATGTCAAACTCTAGACAGCCAATCATTACCGATATGTGTGGACCAGTTGACTGTAAAATATTACATCCCACATGTATTCTTAAAACGAGATTTAAACATGTGATCATTATGATCAACAGTTGTGATAACATTATTGTCGGAGGACACTTATTCCAACAATCTCCCACTTGTCCTCGACAAGTGTGCGTCACCAATTCTCTTGTCCTATTACTATCTCCCACTCAATGTAAGGTGTCTTTCAGGTCGTACTTGTAAGTGATCATATCGAGAGTGGTTTCATCGATCTGGAGAATAACTGATTGACCGGAATTATCTACCATAGATACCTTCCGAGCGTGGCCACGCATTTCCAGTTCATTACTCCTCGAGTGGCCCTGAGATATTGTTATACCCCTGACTAGGGGTGGACAATTCCTATCGCACTCGTTCCCTTCGACTAGCCACAACCATCATAACCCAAAATGTGCCCATTTGACCCCATTTACGAAGGTCGTAGTAACACAAATCAAAGTTAATCTGAAACTGTGCCATCTTAGGCGAACAGTCTTTAGTCAAAAGAATCGACTCATTTGAATACTATAGTAGCTCTCGCTACGACCAGGCTATATAAATTTGTCATAACTCTATAAGCGGTCACTGCCCGACAAAGTGTTCCTAACAGTCTGCCTATGTGATCGACTAGTCATCTCACATGGCTGCATGGCACTGAACTTGCCATCAATCACATCACACTCTAGTCACTTCGAGACATCACCTCATACAAGTGACTATGGGCGAATACTATGTTAATCCGAGTTCACTTTAACGGGGTTCAATATCGTCATACAACCCGTTTGGATGTAACAAAGTATAATAAAAGAGTTTTAAAGTAAAACTCGAACGACAAATGCGATTATCACATATGAATAGTCAATGCCTGATTATTATTTCATATTCTATAATCTAATTTGATCTTCTATGTAGTTGTTCATCTCAATCCAATTGAAATGACATATGACATGACTCATCATGTTAAGCCTATGAGAAGCCTTTGGTTAGTAGGTTTTATCAACTTCTTGTACCTTACTCAAACTTACTACATACTCGTTTTCCTTTGTAATGTATACATTTGCATTACAAAACTTTCTGAGTACGTGTCTAGATCCAATCTAGGCATAGGCCCTCTAGCCTTAGAATAGCTCCCATTATTTTCACAGTGTGCGGGACTCATCCTTCTTGCATATCTCATGATTTCAAGTGTACTCAATTTCCGTTGTAAATATCTCTCATTGTTCTTTATTGCCTAGAACGATTCTAGCAAATCTATTTCTTAAATAACACAGCCACAATGGTATCTTAACCATCCTAATGTGTTTTGATTATGGTTTTGTGGGAAACCATGCGCAATCTCAATTGTCAATTGTCATTTGTGTAACACCCTTACACAAAATTGCATCAAAAACACTTTGCTTTACATCCTTAATGCTTCTGCAAGCACTTAAGGGTAATCTTTATGGCTTACTTGGTAACTATTGCTTAAATTCGATTTGAAACAATTCATCATACTCAAAGTATATGAAGTGTTGTACATCATTACTCATTTAATTGATCCGGCAGCGGAAACAAAAGGAATCAATCAAATATGTTCAACTCGATTGAACTAATCATGAATCTTATCAACATAAGACTTCTTATTTGACGCTAATATCATGTGGATTTATCTCCATAAATCCGGATATTAAGATGTATTATAATACTCCAAAAGTCTTAAATCATTCCCAATGATCAATATGTCATCCATATATTAGACTAATTAAAATTTCCGTAACTCCCACTAAACTCCATGTATAAACACAACTTCTCGACTTATCGAGAAAAGTTTTATAACATGATCAAAATATTGATTCCAACTCATTGATGTCCTACTTAAGACCCTCTCTTAAGTTTCACATTATCTTAGGATTGCAAGAATCTACAAAACTCAAGACATGTGTTGAATACATTCCTTCTAATTGAAGAAGTGGGTTTTAGATTCACTTGCTATATGTATATCATCATAATGAAACACAATCCCTAAGAAGATCCAAATAGACTTAAGCATTTCAACCAGTGCAAAACCCTTTGCCACCAATCAAGCTTTGATATCTCTCTTTGATATCCAACAATTCCACTTGGAATTTATTTCGGATTTTCATGGCTCTAAGCCTTGTATTGAGTTGTGACTTAAACACTCTCATGTAAGTCATATGTTCATTACTTTCCAGAAGTAACTTGAATCAAATAATTTCTTTGTAAGTTGCAAGCTCTTTACTTTCTAAAAGTAACACGAATTCATCATCTTCAACAAGTGATGAGTTCAACCTCCTAGGTTTCGATGAAACAACGTCATATGTGGCTCTTGAATATTTTCTCCCACTCTGTCTTCTAGAAATAAACTTGTATTCTAGAAAGACACCTTCACGAGCCACAAAATCGTTGTACTCGTGATTATAGTAAGGAAAAATGAGCATTTGTTTCTTGTGAAAACTTACAAGCATGGTACTCTACCATTTCATATCTCATATGATTCGTTTTAGATTTAGTGGAAAAATAATTTAGACAAAATGATAAAATCCCCAAAAGGATCAAGTAACTCAAAGTAACTTGATTGAAGTCCAAACCATATCGAATAGCGTTTGATTTCTTTATCCAACCACACATTATCCCATAATGCATGCTAAGAGAGATTAATTTGTGATACTATAACACATTTCCTTTGGCTTATATCAAAGTCTTCACTTTGATAATCCCATCACGACTAAATCGTGATTCTTTGAACTTCTTCAAAGATTTCTCTATTTACCTTATTAAGTGAACACATTAGCGTCAACTTAAATCGTTGGTAAAAAAAATGATCAACCTATTTTGGATCAATGATTTACAACCTCGATCTCCTTTTCAACCAAAAGGCACGAGACATCTTGCTTTGAATACAAGATACGCATATACCATAAGATCTAATGGTTTCAAGAATACTCGATAACTCTTTGCGTTCATCATTCCAGAATCTAAGGTTTAATCTTGGATTACCAATTTGAGTCTTGCATCATCTTCATGATATATCATTCTAGTTTGGTTTAGAATATAATCACCTTGATTTTGGGCTAGTCATAAATCAAATTGCGGTGTATTGGGTCACAAAAAGTAAAACCTCTTTTGTATCTTAACAAAATTATATTCTTATTTAGGGTCCATGTACTTAATATTCCTAATTAAGGTACAACTTTAAACCCAAAACTAGATTGAGTACACAATGACTCTATCTCTTGACATTATTTGATGCTAGTCGTCATATTCTAATCATCCTATGTATCGCATACAATGATGAAAAACACCATCGGTTTCTAATATTGACGAAATGGTACTAGCAAAACTTATGTCAATCAAATAAATAAAGAACTAAGTCTTATTAGAGTCCCACAACTAACTTGCTTATTCTTTAACAACTTGGGGTAGTTTCCTTTCTAGTGTCGAACACTTCCAAAATGGGAACTTTTATCGGTCGAAATTGATAGGTTTATTCCCAATAACTTTACTTTTGCCTTTATCTTGTCAATTCCTTTCCAATCTTTACTTCCTGAACCTCGTCCTTTCTTAACGATTAAGAGAATGCTCCCACTCATTTAAATGAATCTTTGCTTACAGAAGCAAAAATTTAATTTCATGAAGATTACTCTTCAATTTATTCGTTTAGTCATAAAACTTTCATTGAAGTGGTTGCGTTATTTTGGTCAATTACGATTTCTTACAAATCTAATTACCAAAACAATTCAACGTTTCAAAGTACTTAATTCAATTAAGTATATGAATAACTATCCATTGTAATTAGACATGTTAGTCAATAATCAAAAGCCTTTTTGATAATGAATAACTTCTATCTACACTTTTCACAAAAAGATCTTTAGCAATGGTTCATATGAGGTTTTAGAAGCAAATTCATATTTGTCTTTAGTTACGATGTTTTAATGGAGATTTGAATCAAAAATCGAAATGATATCGTATATGAATTGTGGTAAAGAAATAGAACAATATGATAACGGAATAGTGGAAAACTTAACATTTATCATTTTATTAATACTTTTAAATAACAAGTAAAGCATTTACATAGTGACCTCTACCCAACTATGATAAATGATTCCAAGATCCAAATTCATATTAACTTGGGCATCGGTAAAGCCGAATACAACCCTCATCAATATAACTCGGTGGATTAACTCTTTAATGATTCTACTTTTAGAACTCTTGGTCGATAAAATTACATTAATATTTATCTTTAGCCCGAAACACATCCGGTAACCGTCGAGAATACATTCATTGAGTTCAACCCAAATTTCGAATAAATGTGTCCATGATCCAAATTTACATCAACTTGGGCAACGGTAAATCCGAATACAACCCTTATCTTTATAAATTCGGGGGGTAGACATTTATCACCCACTTCCCCTACGTAGCAAGGTTTGTACCCCGGTAAGGCCGAGCGCACTCCCTCACGAAATAGGTTTTCATGGTTTCTAATTTTTGGTAAGGCTAAGTCTCAATTGTTTATTTAGCGAGAGGTCATGTCAATTTATTATATATCACGCTTTAAGTGAACTAAAGCGGTGAACTACGATAATTATAATTGACACGGTCGATAAACTCGATTAAATAAAATGCATGTTTTAGTTATGGCGATTTAGCGATGCATGCAACATATAAATAAAATGCAAAGCATAAAAATAAAATCCTAGTATGACCTTCCTAAAATAGTAAATTTAATAAACTATTACAAATGCGGAAACCAACTCCTTTGGTCCCTTGAACTTCGGTCTTGGCACGCATTTCAAGGCAACACTTTCATTGATGGATCGCCTTCTCGAATGACACTGTCTTCAAGGAACTCCGGAATAATTAAATTACAAAACGAATTACATAATATCCTATTATACATTTGTAATAAAATAAAATAAATCTATTACATTACAAAACGGTGATAAGAGATCACAATAATTACAACCAAATCGATATTCCCATACATTTCGGGTAATACCAATTAAAACTAAGGCCATACTAAGTAAAATTATATAATTCAAAAATTACATAAAATTAAAATATGACAATCATAAATGTGCAGCATTAGAATATTTATGAACATGCTATATTTTATGCTAAATCGCTTTTTAAGAGCCAATATCGTATATTTATCGGTTTTTACGGATTTGCGTGATTTAACCTTTTAAAATCACAATAATTACATAAATTCATATTTATGTACAAGTTAACTACCCTAACCATCTTAGGACTCAAAATTAGTCTCCACTAACATTTTGACAATAATTAAACTTGATTTCTTAATATTGTTCACAAATGGACCTAAAAATACAAAAATATGCTATAAACTTCAAATTAAATTATAAAAATTTCAAATAAGTTCGAAATTTGAAATTTAAACTCATGAACATTCTGGAAAAATACCATGACACTCATAATGTTCAAAAATTAGGTTAAAAATTTCGAAAAATTATCGTGAAAAAAATGTTGCGGTTTATCGATTTTAACAATTATGACCATAAAAATATGAGAAAAATTATTTTCTTCAACTTTTCACTTTTAGATCTGAAATATATGATAAAATGTAACATGTGACGTTTTTCCTTTAGTCATGAAGTATGTTTTACCATTATTACTAATTATAGTCACTATTTATGTGATTTTTCATCAAAAATTCATAAATCATGCATAAAGACTTCATTATAGCCAAATATTTTACACACATCTTGTAAAACTGTATGGGACAACATAATAAATTTCCATGACCAGATTCGAAATATAACTCATATTAACCTATTTACCCATTTAAATACGATTTTAACTTGAAAAATCCATATTTCGAGCAAAACAACTCATTTTATCATGAAAAGTTACAGGCCATCAGTAGATAATATATGTGAAAACATGTCCAAAAATCACTGAAAAATTCAAAGTTTAGCTATTTCTCGTCCAAAAATGACATTTTTATCATAAAAATCACATTTTAATGCCAATAATCTATAAAATGAACAATAAAATCCATAAATAAACCAAAATGTCCTAAAAATCACTTAGGACCAGAAACTTTTAACATGCAAGGTTATTTTTAGGTTTATCTTCATAAATCCAAATTAATTAGTTTTGTATGTTAATCATATAACTCGGAAAAACTATAAACCGATTTGCATGCAAACAACCTAAGGCTCTCTGATACCGCTTGTTATAAAACATTAATCTCATTAATTTACATATTCATATATGAAAAGATTTATTTAGTCATAAAATAAAAGCTAGATCTTATGCATGCAAACATAAATAAGATAAGAGAAGAAATCATCAATCTTACTATATGATTTTGGTTTAATGGGCACCAACAAGATCTCCTTGTTAGTTCTTGAGCTTTCCAACAATGGATGAACAAGGTTCAAATTAGAACCTCTCCCAAAAGCATATACCCAAGGAAAACTCTTAATAACTAATATTATTATGATCTAGTAATAATATAAGTCTTACTAAAATTTGACACAAAAATAATATTTTGTACTCTTGTATATTTCGGCCAAGAGAGGAGAGATTAGTGAGGTTTTTATTTCTCTAAAAATTCTTCACAAGATAGAGAATTGATTTTCTTACACTAGAAAATATTAGTTGAAGTTGTGTATGAATAATTTTGAAATCCATATTGTTACACAACATGGAAAACCGGTTTTGGGGGGGGGGGGGGGGTTCTATATTGGGGAGCCAATGCATGGTCTTGTTCTTCTGAAGATGAGACTAGGCATGCAAGGCTAAATAGTAGGCTTTTATCATTATGTTTCCAATTAAAATAAAAACACAATATAAACCTTATACTCCCTCCATTTTCGGCACACTTAAATAAAATGGGTAGTCCATTTTATTTTGCCATTTGTCAATTTTGTCACATGTTACATGTTACATGACATGTGAATTTGTAATGTAGTTTTAACATGTTAAAAATCAACATACTCATAAAATATGTCATATACAAAATACACTAGTAATTCGTAATCACTTGTACCAAAATGGTTTATCAAATTATAAATTACAACGTCTTGTATTTATAATAAATTATTCATTCAATTTCAATTTCAATTGTTTCGTAACCAATAATTTTATCTAAGTAATAAAACAATTCGATTACTTAGACCATATCTCATTTAATCAAATTACAATAAGACACGTTAACTTTACTCACAAAATCATCCGTCAATTTTAAGCAATTTAATTAATTCGTATCGGCATACGATTAATTAAATAATCAATTAAGAGTATTTCCCTATAGGTATGACCTAAGGGGATCAACTGATCACCACCGTCGCACGACAGTAATGTCAAACTCTAGTTAGCCAATCATTACCGATATGTGTGGACCAGTTGACTGTAAAATATTACATCCCACATGTATTCTTAAAACGAGATTTAAACATGTGATCATTATGATCAACAGTTGTGATCGCATTATTGTCGGAGGACACTTATTCCAACACTGCTTACAGGGCTGCCCTGGTACCCAGCCCAGTCTCCGGACGAGCTTCTTCTTCGGATACTGGAGGGCGTGAACGGGGTCGAGGGAGAGGCACTCCTGCTGCTGGACGTGCTATGTTCCGTGCCGATGAGTCTCTTGACCCGCATCCTGACTACCCAGAGGTACGTTTCATTAATGCATTTCATCGTACCCGTTTCTTTGACCTAAAGAGCTGTGACTTTGCTTCGACTAAATTTTTGTGTCGGAAATCACTTGAGAAGTTAGGAATTTATGAGCCTGTTGTTGAGCTGTTAAATGGGGCGGGATGACTGGACTGACCACTATGAGTGCCATGACCTATAAGGAGATGACCCTTGAGTTTTTCAGCTCCTTCACTTTTTCTGCTGCTGCCTACGCCACTGACCCAGACTGCTCGTGTGTCTCCTTCCCGTTGTTTAACCGGACTACGACCTGGACCTTAGCTGAGTTTGGTAGTAGGTTAGGTCTGTCTTCCCACGGTGAGTCGGACCCTCCTAGGAAGGTCCTACGTATACTTTGGAGGACCTTGGCACAGACACCCTTTGAGTAGCGCAGACTTGCTCATGTCCACCTCCCCCCGGCCCGTTACTTTCTGCGTCTCATTGGTGGGACAATTTTCGGCCGTAAAGAGACCAACAACATTAACAATGTTGAGTTGTCGATTCTCGAGGGCTATCTGAACAATGATAGCGAGGGCCCCTTTGTTCTTAACATCACCTATCTGACTGCTCAGTATTTTAATACTGTTGGGAAAAAGAAGTCGGGCACCATTGTCTGTGGTGGCATATCCACCTACCTTGCCAATTCTATCTTCCCTGTCTTCCCTCGTGGCCTGGCACATGTAGATACTGATAGGTACCTAGATCTCTCTGCCATGTTGGCAATGTTTTGGCTAGCTTTTGACCAGCGGACTTAGAAGATTTGTGGTTCCTTGTCCGTGGTCCTACCTTCCACCGACCTACCCCGTCTTGTCCCTTTGACCACTGTTAGGGGTAGGTTGCCTCCATATTTGACCTTCTGCCACATTCAACTCGCTCCATCTACCACTACTTCCGCTGCTAAGAAGCGGAAGAGACCTGAGACTGGACGGAGATCCACACAGACCGAGGCTGGGCAGTCTTCCACGCCCACGCCTACACCGATCCCTATTCCCACTCCTTCTGTTACACAGCCGGTCTACCCGGCTAATTTTATTCCTCCTCCACCTTTTGAGGTGTCCGAGGTCCTTGACCAAGGGCGTCGTGACTGTTTGCTTCTCGAGTTGCTTACCAGGCAGGCTTGTGTGGGAGCGGGACATTGCATTTACTTTGTTCCCTCTGTACGAGTATCACATAAGGAGAGGACGCCCCGTTCCTAAGGGCTGGCCACACCCTTCTTTCTACCGGTACCCGACGGAGGGATACCCACAGCCAGCTAGCGAGGCGGACACAGCGGAGGAGGAGAGAGCCCGAGCTGAGGAGGGGAGGAGGAGGGAGCAGGAGCGAGATCCTGACTTCGTGGTGGGAGAGAAGGAGGAGGAGACTGCTGACGAGTAGCTACTGGTCTACTCACTTCCCCAGTTTTCTGGCTGGTTTGGGGAGGTTCGTCATTTTGTATGTACTTCTTGTTCTTTTCTTTATTCTCGTCTCCTTTTTTATTTTTTGTTTTTCGTTCATTTATCGGTTGTATATATCCCTTTCCCATTATATATCTGCTGGTGTATGCTGGAGGACAACGAGGGCGTTGTTCGTTTTGGTTTGGGGAGGGTATTGCATCCTTTGAGTCTGCATTTGCATTTGTTTTTGCATTCACGTTTGCTTTTTTGCTTGCAATTGTATTTATTTTAAAAAAAAAAATCATCAAAAATCCAAAAAAAATTAGAAAATTTCAAAAATTCAAAAAATAATCACGTTTTATTTTGCATATAGGTTGAGTCGGAACGGTAGATTTCCATGATGAAACAGCACTTTAACTTGTCATATTACTTAAGCCTTGCATCTAATTGGCAGTTATTAGTTTAGTCATGCGCATATCTACGAGTTAATGTTAAAAATATTGCTGACTGTGTAGACTTGACCTAATAAATTGGCAACCTACTTTACAATTTCTGAGTTATTAGAGCCTTATAACTAGTGTCATTCATGACCAGTTCATGTAGGAATTGAGAGTAGTACTCCTTGCATAACATGTTCATCACTTTTTCACCTTTATGAAATTCGATTGCTTGTCACTTGCATACATTCGGGTTTGTGATCGGTGTCACATGCAGGGAGGTGCTTACAATTTCCCTCTTTCTTTCATTTTAACCCATTTAGCTCCACATTAGCCAAAATAGCCTTTTGACCCATTAGCTACACCCAAATTAAGCCTGCCTATCAAGCTAGTTTAGTGTAATTTTTGTGGTATATTTTTATTGCTGCTAGTTGGTTTGTTCTCATTTATATGGAGTTGGTAGAAAAGAAAGAAACGTGGGCAGGAAAATGAGAAAAGCATGGAAAAGGATGAAAAATACAAAAAAAAGAAAATGAAAAAAAAAACGTGAACAGAAAAAAAAAAGAAGAAAGAAAGAAAAGAAAAAAAAAGAGAATTTGAAATAGAAAAGAGACCGTATTAAAAAGGGAAGTTTGTGACGGTCTACTCCTCTATTCTTATTTGTATCTTTTTGAGGAGATTGTGTATTGGGTAGTGAGTTTTGCGCCGATGAAAGGGCATGTTTGTGCTTGATTTCTAGACAGCTGAGAATTGGATAGTCTTATATGGTCCTGTTTAGGTGCTAGCTTGATGCTTTACCTCCACATTTCCATAATCTATTTTACTTTTCTTACCTGTAACCTCACTCTCCCATATCTTTTGTAAGCCCTCGGCTGTGACGGACATTGTTGGTTGGAATGTGTGTATCGTACTTAAATCGTCTATCATTTTTGTTAAATGCATGTTATGTAGGTCGCAGTTTAGGTGAGTGATTGTCTTCTCTTTCTCTCTTACACATATACTTTCACCCTTTGCTTCATGAGAGAAGAGTGACCTGTGAGAGTTCGATTTTAATGGTCTTGCAAGGTCGACAGGTCAGCTTATTTATTGACATCGTAAAACTCGTTTGCGTATTGACTGCTATAGTTGTAACTGTTAATTTTTGATTGCATTAAATGGTTTAAGTGGACAAGTTATAGCTAGCTCTGAGTTTTCATATCCGTTCCATTAGTTTGCATTTAGTTTACTCGAGGACAAGTAAAGGTTCGGTTTGGGGAGATTTGATACGTGCAATTTATATAGACTTCTTAGCCTCTTATTGCACGCATTTCTATGCCATTTGTATCGCTTTGTAATGCAAAATGCCCCGAATTGGCTACTTTGGTTTGTTTTGTCTTAATTGCAAAAATGGACCCGAAAGTAGCGGAATCGTCCCTTATTCGTCCCATTTAGCATGCATTGTAAGGAGACGGAGATCTTAGAGCAAGAGTCGTACCTCGGAATGCGTGAAGGGAGGTCATAGGAAGCTGGCCAGACGAGTTGAAGGTTGATTCATTGGATTTCCACTCGATCGAGAGCTTTGGATGGTCGATTGAGTGGTTTGGCAGTTGCGGGAGGTCGATCGAGTAGTTCCAGTATGCTCGATCGAAATGAGCTTTTATGGAAGAGTTCGATCGAGAGCCTAAAGTGCTCGATCGAACGATTTTGATGAAGAAGTCCTCGATCGAGTTGTCTGAAAGGATTTAATCGAGTAGTTTGCTAGATTACACGGGTTATCTAATCCGTGTTAGGTTTATTTTGTTAATAATTTTGCTTCCCTATATAAGGAAGTGATTATTAGGTCTAAAGATAACTTCTACACTTCTTAACATTGCTTAATTACGTTCTTTGCTCTAATTTACTACTGAAACTTTTCTGCCTCCTTTCTCTCCAGATTCAAACTTTGTAATCCCTCCTTACTCCTTAATCTTAATCTTAATCCTTGTTTGCTTTCATTAATTGTTCTCTTATTTAGTTTATGCTTTATTGTTATTCATTCATTATGTCTCTAATTAGTATGCTTATTGTTATGTTTGTTGATTGCATTAAGAACATGAGTAGCTATCTCTTTATGTTAGAATTAGGGGATCCATGGTAGTGATGAGACAATGTAGTGAATAGACTAGGTAATTTACTTGTGAGAATCTGTCACCATAGCAATATAACTGTAACATATTTAGTTGAGTGCACGCTTCTAAATAACATTAATTTGGTTAACTTTGTTCTTGGATCGGAAGATTGGAATAAACAGACCTGCTATGAACAGTAGACTACCCTAATGAGGACGTAAGTTAAGTTAGTGGAAATCTAGGGTGGATAGCGGACCGGAAGGACCTTTCCCTTGCCCTTCTCACAGTAGATTGTCTAGGCTATTTATGACTGAGTCGATGAACTGCCATGGTGAACCGAAATCCTGACATACTCTCTTTTATCTGAACACTTATCTACTATTTTCCTGCTTTACTGCTCTTACTTTATTTCTCTTGCCCTTTAATCTTTAGTAGTTTAGAAAACTAAACTTAAAACCCCCCATTTGTGACTTAGATAGACGGACTTACAGATAGATACCTTGCCTCCCTGTGGAGATCGACCCTACTTATCACTAGCTTCTGTTAGTTATATTTAGGTATTATATTTGATAGGGTTGCGGCAGCCGTGTCAAGATGGCGGGGAGGACATGGATGAGGATGTGGGTGTCGACCCTTGAACTCCGTTTATTTGTTGTTTGATTTGTTGGATGTTTGTTGCGGATTTCTTATCACTATTTGACATTTGAATTTATTTGGATATCTATATATATATATATATATATGGCCAAGACTTTACTTTTCTATGTTGCTTTGTCGTTAAGACTTGATTTCATATGTTGGTTGATGGTTGAACGTGTATTGTAGGTAAATATTTGCGATTTCATGGTGTCGATTGAGAAAAACATCGAGTTTTGCCTCCAGGTACTCGACCAAGTACTGACTACTCGACCGAGTGCTCACTGGTACTCAACCGAGTACCCTGGGCTGGAGTTCCTATTTGAATTCGTAAACTGTTGCTTCGTTGTACGAGTTTGTTAAGTTTTGTTATTTGTCTTGTTGAGGTTTCTAGTTATCGAGGTGGGGATAATATGGTATCCGTGTGACAATACTTTGATTGTTCGATAACTTGGTGTAGAATTGAGACGGATGTGATATGAGAACATGTGCGGTTAGAAACATTGTAACCATATGGTACTAGTTGGTGTTGTGCATTGCAAACGTCTTTCCTAGCATCTATGATTTCAAGTTATATTATTTCCGCTTTATACAAGTATGGTTACATTACATCAATTTCGTGCATACTTCTAACTGTTAGAAAAGGTGATGATTGTTTTAGTTAATTGTCGTGTCCAAATATGTATAACTTACTTTTATAGTTGGGAGTGAACTTCGGGGATGGATTTCCTTTTTAGAGAGGTAGATAACATCGCGGCAAAAGAACATGCAAAACTTGTGAAACTTCTTTAAATGGTTGCTTTTAATTCTTTAAACTGTTGTTCTAATAATTTTAACCGTTGCTATTCAAACTATTTTAATTTCATCAGCTTTGTTTCCTAAACGATTTAGTGGAAGGGAATGGTAGTAATGTAGTGTTTGGGTAAACGCTGATTTTACTTGTCGCAAACATTGGTTTTATTGTCGTTATAATCATGTCACAGTAACCTTGTGGTGTTAGACATCTATGATAATAACTTTGTAGTTTATACTTTGGCATTACTTGATGATTGCATGAGTACTACGTGATCTTTCATGTTGCCTTGTTGCATTACTAATGGAGTATGGGATGAACTTTGGGGATAAAGCTCCTTTTAAGGGGGGAAGACAGTAATACCCGCCCTGGTAGGGACTTGTTGACTGACCTGTTAACCATGAGAGTCCCTTAGTAAGGAAGACAAATTAAAGGGAGGACTATCCTGTCATCATAACTCAATACTCGACATAGTATAAGTCACTCGGCCGAGTAACTGGGGTACTCGACCGAGTGCGATGTACTCGGCCGAGTATGTCCATACTCGACCGAGTACCTTGTCTGATAGTGTGTTATTATAAAACACGGTGACTAAAACATTATTCATTTTGACTTTTCTAAAATCTAAACTCTTTCTCTCCCAATTATTGCATCCCTCTCTACCAATCTTAAGTAGCCTTGGACCCTAATCCGGGAAGGGGATAGCCTATGCATGAGCCCATCGAGGAAGGTTTTGCCGTCTTCGTCATCATCTTGTCCGTTAAGGTGAGTTTGTGAATAATTGTTTATTTTGCAGGAGATCTTGAATAGTTTAGTGATAGGGTACGATTGTTGTTTGTAGGATACGATATGGAGTCTTGCTTAACGTGGTGTGATGGTTGCGTTCTATGGAGTTGCGAAAATATAGGGTTTCCCTACTCAGTTGATTGTATAATTGATTTAAGATTGATGGTGGTTGATTGTGTAACTTGTATCCTTTGGATTGAGATTATATTATTGATTGGTATTGTAGTTATGGGACCATTTTCGGGAGATGGTTCTAACCCCATGTTCGCATCATGTGGCTCCCGTCACAAAGGGGATTTGCAAATTAATGATTTGGGTTCGCTCGTTGTGATGAGTGGAGATTTGGTGGGCAAGGCTGCGGTCCCCCACTGGCGGTGTGGGTTACCTGTTGCGATGGGTAACCTAGCAGAGCTACACACTTTAGTGTGTAGTCGGTTACTGGTTACTATTGGAGTTTGGAGGATGGTTACTACAGTTGGATTGTGCAGTTGACTGACCCCGTTTTGTTGTTTTCAAAACTGTGGTGAGCAGTTGGTCTAGCATGTATTGGATATTGATGTTGCTTACAGGTTACGGACGGGATCGAGTCATCACGCTGTTTTAGCTAGCTGCTATCGTCACCTTAACTCAAGTTGTTCGTTTCATTTTCTTTTCGGAGTTGTTATCCATCTTGGTTATGTTTTGTATAAACAGTAAGAATACATTTAATAATTGTTGTTTTATGGTTTATTTGATATACTTAACTCGGGCAACCGAGATGGTAATACCTTTACTTATTAGTGAAGGTCTTGTTAAGGTTCCTTGGTAAGTGGGGTTGTTACAGTTATAGCATTGCAAGGTTGAATTGTCACAAGTGCTCCGGCCACCTATTCCCCATGCAGAGATCCCCCACCATAGCTAGATCCTTCTGAATAAGTTCTAGCTTTGTTGTGGTTATCCCGCTTGTGGCTTGGTTAGTTTCCACCTACACTCTCACCTTTCCTCTTCTCTGTCACCTTTTCCTGGGCCTCCTTTGCCATATAAATTATCAACCAACCTATCAGCATGCCCCGCTCTCTCATAGACATCTTTTAAATCAGAGATCACCCCGGCTGGTAGCTTTTCCATAATCTTCAATGCTAGCCCTCTCTCAAAGCGAAGAGCCAAACTCCGTTGACTCAGCTGCATGTCTTCCGCATAGCGTGACAGCTCAATGAACCTGTGATTGTACTCAGTGACGGTCATACTGTCGGTCATAGTTAAGGTATCAAACTCAGCTCTCAACTTTGCACGGATGTGCTCCGGAACGAAGTGGTCCCTCATTGCCTCTTGAATCCTGCCCAAGGAATTGCATGTTGGCCCAGATTCCTATAGTATGCCCGAGCTCCTTCCCTCTCATTGTGCCACCATACCCCAGCCTCATCTCGTAGATAGAACGCAGCCTGCTCTACCATCATCTCCTCCAGACAAGGAACCACTTCCAACACGCTCGCTGATACCTTTATAAGTGGTAGGGTTAAAGCGGGAAATGGTGGTACTCAGCCAGGATGCATCCCCCTACTCAGTCGAGTACCTGCCGTACTCGGCCGGATCATGTCAAAAACGATATACCCCTTCACCTAACAACATATATATATATATATATATATATATATATATATATATATATATATATATATATATATATATATATATATATATATATATATATAGGGTCGAGGATTCGGTGACAACCACTAACATAATGGGAAACATGAGAACCCTTACTAAATCATCATCAAATCTTGTTCCGAAAGTTTTGATGGATCAACCCTTAATCTAGTTTATTTAAACACATTTTTAGTTTTGTTAAACAAAATTATTTTATTTTATTAACAAAAGATAAACTTAATGTACAAAAATACAAATAGGTATACTAAAATGACAATAGATGCACGAAAACGAATACTAGGTGCATGAAAATTGTTACATGCATAAAAATGATTACTAGGTGCATGAAAATATCAGACTCTAGTAGGCGCAGGAAAACGAGTTCTAGGTGCAAGAAAATTGTTAGATACATGAAAAATAAGTAGTAGGTGCATGAAAATTAATAAAATATTTCTTGTCTCGATTTCCGTCAATAATTTATAATTTTTGGCCAAAGAAATATGTCATAGCCATCCATCTTCTTCATCTAAGGGCCTACATGAGGACTTATGGACTTATAAGAATATGGTGGACTTAGTTGATCTCTTTTCTCTCTCCCTCTCTCTCTCTCTCTCTCTCTCTCTATATATATATATATATATATATATATATATATATATATATATATATATATATATATATATATATATATATATATATATATATATAGATTTGGGATCTGTAAGAACCACCTACATAGTGAGAACCGTGAGAACTACATATTTGGATTCGGCATAGAATGTTATGCCTCCAAAAAGGGTGGTTAAGGGCCTAATTTAACACACTTTCTACTCCTTCACTAACTCACCCTAATTAGTGAGTACAACTTTAGTCAAAAATATTATAACTTTTAACGAGTATAACTTAAGTGTTTTTACGAGTGTAATTTTAATACTCAATCTTGTAACTTCAATGTTTTACAAGTATAACTTTAATCTAAAATAGTGCAACTTTATACTAAAAGGAGATTTTGATGTATATTTTTGAAACATTTTGTAATTTTAAGACAAATTTACGACATTTCAGTATTTTTTAGAGTATAACTTCTGTGTTTTACGAGTATAACTTTAATCCAAAATAGTGCAACTTTTACTAACAAGTGATTTTTGTTGGAGTATGTGTCCTCAACAATAGTGCGATCACATATTTAAATCTCAAATTAAGAATACGGAAGGGATGATAAATTATATAGTCAACTGATCAACATTAATTAGTAACGATTGGCTGACTAGAGTTTGACGTTACTGTCGTGTTGAAGGTGGTGATCAGTTGATCCCTTAAGGTCACACCTAAAGGATGAGACCCAAATAAATAATTAATTAATTGTATTCGATACAGATTAATTAATCCCTTATTTATATGAGTTGGATTTTGTATCTTATTGTAATGTGATTAAATAAGATTCGATTTAGTGGAGTAATATATTAATTTACTAAATTATGTTAAGGTTTTATAAATATTTCGAGGTAGAGGTAATTAGTTATTTATGTTTACAAGAGGTTGTAAATTTAACTAACTAGCTATTATGGGACCCATTATATGTTGATATAATGGTAAAATATTACTCAATAAGTTGAGTGAATATATGTTTATTAATTTGTCACATAATTATTGTATGATCAAATTAATATTTAAATATGTAAGATAATTAAACATAAGACTTATAAGCATGTGTGGGACAAATATTATAAGACAAAAATGGACCAAAATAGAGTATGGGCACCGGTTTTTAGAGTAGATAGGACTCTTGTCCTAAATCTTCTATTTTGTCTAAAAATCTTATGACACAAGCACCACTTGTGATGTTGTCTCTACATAATATGACACTACCAATAAAGCATATGCATGTGATTTTTGGAGAAGACAAAAATGCTCTATAAAGAGTAATATGGCCGGCACTTTCAAGGTGTGGGAAGAACAATTGTTGTTCTCAATATTTCTCATTTTTATTCTCTCTAGATGCTCATCTCTTCCTTACATGCAAAAACCTCAAAAACCACTCAAATACTAATATTTGTCATATATTACTAGTGTAGTAATATTAGTAATATTAGTAATAATTAAGGGTACATTACTACATAATATCTAGTTAACATTAGTAGTAATTTTGGGTCAAATCTTGGGTGCAATCAAAAGGAGGGCTCCTAATATAGAGTCTTGGAGGATCATCCTAATACTTATCATAGCTCAAGACCAAGTGAAGGTAGGAGACCCTACTTGTGCCCATTTTATTCAATACAACAATATAAGGAACATTTTTTTCTTATTCTTTTATTTTGTTATGCATGCACTAGATCCACTACGCCAAATTTAATATGTTGATTAAATCAATATTAGAAATATCTAATAATAGGTATATGAACCTAACAATTGGTATCAGAGCATAGGATGTTGCATGCATAATCGATTTATAGTTTTTTCAAGTTATTAGTAACTTAATTAAAACTAAAAATTTGTGATTTATTAGATAAAGTCACGAAAACTTAATGCATGTTGTGTATTCTGGTCGTAAAATGTATTTAGGTCATTTTTATGATTTACGGTATTTTATTGCTCATTTTAATGATTTTTAGTAATTTTATTACATTTTTATGGTTAAAATGGTATTTAAAATCCTAAAAATAGTTAAACATAGTCTCTGACCTTGAAATTTTTATATGAACTCACATGCATATTTTACTTATTGTATGTAAAATTTCGTATAAATTTGATTTATTTTGCATGATTTATGATTTTTATGAGATAAAAATGAATTAAATGGAGGTAAAATGGTTAAATATAGTTAAACTTCAAAACAGACCATGAAATTTTAATATGTTGTCACATGCACATTTTACTCACTGTGTGTAAAATTTAAGATGAACTTGATTCATTTTGCATGATTTATGAATTTTTAGAGTAAAAATAACATAAATAGTGACTATTTTAGCAAAAATAGCTAAAACAAATTACATGGCATGAGAAAATTATTTTAGGTTGAATTTATATCCCACTTATCAGATCTAAAGTTTTAAAATTGATTAGATTAAGTTTTGTATGCTTTAGATGTTTTATTTGATAAAACCGATAAACCGCAGCTACTTTTTCTCGAAATAAATTTGAAAATTTTAACCATGATTTTTGATATTATGAGTGTCATGGATATATTACAGAATGTTCAAAAATTTAAAATTCAAATTTTGAAATTATTGTAGTTAAATATTGATTTATTTCATAAATGTTATTATTTTGGGGTCAAAATGAGCATAAAATTATATCAAGTTGAATTATTGTCAAAAAATGAGTAATGACTAATTTTTTAGATCTAAGAGTGTTAGGATAATTAACTTGGACTAAAATTAGATTTTATTATTAATTTACGATTTTAATAAGTTAAAAGTCGTGAATTTCCATAAAACCGGGTTATATGATCGACATAAGTTAAATAGGGCGATTTGGCACATAATTTGGCATGATAGACACATATTATAATGCTGCATATTTCATTGTTGAATGTCATATTTTATTTATGTAATTTTGAATTATGTAATTTTATCTTAGTATGGCCTTAGTTTTTAATCGATACTACCCGTAATGTAAGGGGATATTGATTCGGTTGTAATTTAATGTGATCTCGTATCACTTTTATTTTTACTAGTTTTTCATATTACAAATTTATAATAGGAATAACTTTGTAATTTATTATTATTTGTAATTCCGGAATTCCTTCAAGACGGTGCCATTCGGAAAGGCGTTCCGACAAAAAAACGGTGTTCTTGGGAGGCGTGCCACTGGAAGATTCAAGGGACCAAAGGAGTTGATTTCCAAATTTGTAATAGACTATTTGATTTTCTATTTTAGGAAGGCCATACTAGGAATTTATTATTTGTTTTGCATTTCTTTTAATATGTTGCATGCATCGCCAAATCGCCATAACAACACATGCATATCATATCGAGTCTTCAACCGTGTCAATTATAATTATCGATAATTCGACTTTTAGCTCACTTAAAATTGATAGATAATGAATTGACAAGACCTTTACTTTTAAAAGATTGAGACTTAGCCTTACCAAATAGTAGGAGCCCATGAATCTCAATTTCATAAGGGGTACAATACAATTTTTCGGGGTGCTTCTATTGACGTTGGGTAAGTGGGGTAATAAGTTGTTATTACACTTCGAAAGTTTGGTTGATCTCAACGAAGGTATTTTGCGACCGTAGCCGCAATAGGTTCGGGCTAAAGATGAATCTAATGTAAATTCATCGACCGAGAGTTCTAATTGTAGAATCGGTTAAGAAGGTTAACCCACCAAGTTATATTAGTAAAGGTGTAGAGGGCCCGTTGGCTCACATTCAAGTTAATATGAATTTTGGGTCTCGGAATCATTTAATATAGTTGGGTAAAGGTCACTATATAAATGCCAAAACTTGTTTTAAAAATATTTACAAGTTTTGTTAAAATAATAAATGTTAATTATTTACCTTTATATCCGTTTTATAGTTATCTTTTTCGCAATGGATTCATCCAACTCATTAACACCAATCACTATTGAATCATGTCACAAATCGTTCGACGAAATTTGCTCTCAAAACAACCTTGATACGATTAGAGAAATTCATTTTGGCATTGGTTCCGATGGTACTCTTAACTTCATTACTTCTTCATCACCACCTAACGCAACTAGCAATTTAGTGAATAAGTCTTGTGAAGACAACCTCACTAACACCATGGGATCCTTGTCTTTGGAAGCAAGGAGAAATGAGAAAGCGTGGGAGTTTTCGCAAAAGGCTTGCCATCAAGAAGAGAAAAATCATGAAGAGGAAGAGAAATAAGAGGTCTAATTCAAACCATAGGGATTTATTGGCTAGTGGGACTACCAATAATGTATGCCTTTATTGTCATGGCATGGGCCTTTGGGTGAGGAACTGCCCCGTCTTTTTGGGAGATATCAATGTTGGACTTGAAGCTCCACTTGGTAATATTTCTTCCGAAATTTTTGTTATTGATATAAATTATACTTCCACCTCAACATGGGTATTGGATACCGGTTGTAGTTCTCACCTTTGTAATCATTTACAGGGGCTTAGAAATGTGGAAAAGGTAAACAAGGGTGATATAGATCTCCGACTAGGAAATGGATCTAGGGTAGCCGCCACTTCAAGAGGGACTTATGTACTTGTTTTAGCTAATGGCTTTGAGTTGTACTTACATAATTGTTATTTTGTACCTTCTTTATCGAAAAACATCGTTTCCGTTGCCATGTTAAACATGGAAGGATTTTCTTTTGCTATTAAGAATAATTGTTGTGAAATTTCTAAGAATAACTTGGCCATAGGCAAAGGCACTTCAATTAATGGCATTTATGTTCTGGAAACTTTAAACTCGAGCAAAGATATCTATAACATACAATCGAAAAGACTCAAAACAAGTGATCCAAATGAATCATACACTTGACATTGTCGATTAGGTCACGTAAACGAGAAACGCATCAAAAGGCTATTGTCGACTGGAATTATTGGGCCATTTGATTTTCAATCAAATGGAATATGCGAATCTTGTCTCCTTGGTAAAATGATTCGTGCTCCCTTTAGTGGTAAAGGGACACAAGCAAGTGATTTATTGGGACTAATACATACCGATGTATGTGGTCCAATTAGTATCACCGCTAGGGGAAATTATGACTACTTCGTCACTTTTACCAACGATTTAAGTAGATATGGGTATGTTTACTTAATCAAATATAAAAGTGAAGCTTTTGAGAAATTTAAAGAATTTCAAAAGGAAGTAGAGAACCAATTGAACAAGAAGATTAAAGCACTACGATCCGTTTGTGGTAGAGAATATCTTAGCAATGAATTCGATTCTCACTTAAAAGATTGTGGTATTATATCACAACTCACTCCACCGGGCACACCTCAACTCAATGGTGTTGCCGAAAGGAGGAATCGAACCCTACTAGATATGGTTTGATCTATGATGATTCAAACGGATCTACCGGATTCATTTTAGGGTTTTGCAATTCTAACGGCCATAAAATATTTAAATCAATGTCCAACCAAAGCTGCAGCTAAGACTCCGTATGAGATATGGAAGGGAAAAGTCCCAAACTTGTCATATATGAAAATTTGGGGTTGTGATGCTTATGTTAAGAATAAATATACCGATAAGCTAGCGTCCAAATCTGGCAAGTGTTACTTTATAGGCTATCCAAAGAATACACGTGGATATTACTTCTACAACCGTCATGAGAACAAAGTGTTTGTGGCTTATAAGGCTGTCTTTCTAGAATTGGATTACATTTCTAGAAAACAGAGTGGGAGAAAATTTGAACTTAACGAAGTCCAAGAACCACAAACTAGAGAAGAGGCGCAAGAAGATGTTCCTTCATCGTCTAATCAAGTTATTGTTCCTTCCGAGCCTAGGAGGTCAGGTAGAGTTATTCGCCAACCTGATCGATACGTAGGCATCATCGAGTGGGACGACGAATTGGATGTCTTACTTTTGGAAAGTGACAAACCTGCGACCTACAAAGCTGCAATTTCTAATCCAAATTCAACTTTATGGCAAGAGGCCATGCAATCCGAAATAAAATCTATGCATGAGAACCAAGTATGGGACTTGGTTGATTTGCCTAAAGAAGTGAGACCCCTTTAGTGCAAATGGATCTTTAAGGTAAAGAATGGTATAGAAGGGCATGATGATGTCTATAAAGCGAGGCTAGTTGCAAAAGGTTTCACCCAAGTTCATGGCTTACACTATGACGAAACAATTGCCCCCGTAGCCATGCTTAGATCAATTCGGATTATGGTAGCAATTGCCGCATTTCATGATTACGAAATATGGCAAATGGATGTCAAAACCGTCTTCCTAAATGGGTATTTAGAGGATCGGAGGAAGTTTATATGACACAACCTGAGGGTTTTGTACATCTTAAAAATCTTAACATATATGGTATGCAAATTTAAGAGATCCATCTATGGTCTTAAGCAAGCATCGAGAAGTTAGAATCATCATTTTGATCATGTAATAAAAGAGAATGGTTTAACTTGAAGTGTCGAAGAACCATGTTGATACATGAAGTTTAGTGGGAGCAAAGTCATCTTTCTAATCTTGTATGTAGACGACATACTTGTCATTGGCAATGATATACCAATGCTTACCTCTGTTAAGGGGTGGCTAGGGAATCATTTCCAAATGAAAGATTTAGGAGAGGCACAACGCATATTGGGTATCCGGATCTATAGAGATAGATCTAAGAGGATATTGGCACTAAGTCAAGAGTCTTATATTGATAAGGTCCTTCGACGTTTTAACATGGACAACTCGAAGAGGGGTTTTATTCCAATGGGTAGTGGGGTTACATTGAGCAAGTCTCAGTCACCCATAGAACCTGAAGATATTGAACGCATGAAATTGATCACTTATGCTTCCGCCGTGGGATCAATCATGTATGCCATGATATGCACTCGTCCTGATGTTTCGTATGCTTTGAGCATGACAAGTAGATATCCAGCCAATCCAGGTGAGGGTCACTGGATAGCCGTCAAGAATATACTTAAGTACATGAGATGAACTAAGGATTCATTCTTGGTGTTTGGAGGAGATTCCGAGCTAAGTGTGAAGGGTTACATTGACTCGAGCTTTCAAACTGATCAGGATGATTTGAAATCCCAGTCTGGCTTTGTTTTCATGATTAATGGTGGGGCGGTTAGCTGGGGGAGCTTCAAAGAGTCGGTCATTGCGGATTCTACGACGGAGGCTGAGTACATTGCAGCATATGAAGCTGCCAAAGAAGCCGTGTGGATTAGGCAATTTTTGGAGGGGCTAAGGATAGTTCCTACCTCCAAATATTCTATCACGATCTTCTGTGATAATAGTGGGCCATCTCTCAAGCTAAAGAGCCCAAGTCTAGTAACAAGTCTAGACACGTACTTAGAAAATTTCATGTAATTAGAGATTTCATTGAAAGAAAGGAAATAACGATATGTAAGGTTGGGACGGATGATAACATTGTTGATCCTTTAACCAAGCCTTTATCGCAGGCTAAGCATGACCAACATGTTATTTCCATGGGTCTGAAACGCATGCCAAATTTGTATTAGATTATAAGATATGAAATGAAAAACTTTGTTTTTGGTTTATATATGATAATCGCATTTATCGTTTGAGTTTCTTTATGAAAACTCATTTATTTAGTACTTTGTTATATCCAAATAGGTTGTTGAGACAATTTTGAACCCTATTAAAGTGAACTGGATTAAGATAGTATTCGCCCCTAATTACTTATAGCAGGTGACGTCTCGAAGTGACTAGAGTGTGATGCGATTGATGGCAAGTTTAAGTACCATAGGGTCATATGGGATGACCAGTCGATCACATAGACAGACTGTCTGGGACACGCTGTTGGGCAGTGACTGCTTATAGAGTTCTGGAAATTCATAAAGCCTGGTCGTGGCAAGAGCTACTATAGTATTCTTATGAGTCAATTCTTTGACTAGAGACTATTAGCCCAAGTTGGCACAAATTTCTGAATGGCTTTGATTTATACTCTACGACTGTCGTAACAGAAGTCAAATGAGTATATTTTGGGTTATGATGAACTGTGGCTATACGAAGGGAATAGTGCGATAAGAATTATCCACCCCCTTGTCAGGGTTGTTTGAAATCTCAGGGCCACTCGAGGAGTAGTTAACTGAAAATGCGTGGCCACGCTCGAAAGGTATCTACAGTAGATAATTCCGGTCAGACAGTTACTCTCCAGATCAAGGAAACCACTCAAGATATGATCAAATGCAAGTACGACCTGCAAGACACCTTGCATTGAGTGGGAGATTTTAATAGGATAAGAGAATTGGTGACGCACACTTGTCTCGGACAAGTGGGAGATTGTTGGAGTATGTATTCTCAACAATAGTGCGATCACATATTTAAATCTCAAATTAAGAATACGGAAGGGATGATAAATTATACAGTAAACTGATCAACATTATTCAGTAACGATTGGCTGACTAGAGTTTCACATTACTGTCGTGTTGACGGTGGTGATTAGTTGATCCCTTAAGGTCACACCTAAAGGATGAGACCCAAATAAATAAATATTTAATTGTATTCGATACAGATTAATTAATCCCTTATTTATATGAGTTGGATTTTGTATCTTATTTTAATGTGATTAAATAAGATTCGATTTAGTGGAGTAATATATTAATTTACTAAATTATGTTAAGGTTTTATAAATATTTCGAAGTAGAGGTAATTAGTTATTTACGTTTACAAGAGTTTGTAAATTTAACTAACTAGCTATTATGGGACCCATTTTATGTTGATATAATGGTAAAATATTACTCAATAAGTTGAGTGAATATATGTTTATTAATTTATCACATAATTATTGTATGATCAAATTAATATTTAATTATGTAAGATAATTAAACATAAGACTTATAAGCATTTGTGGGACAAATATTATAAGACAAAAATGGACCAAAATAAAGTATGGGCACCGGTTTTTAGAGTAGATAGGACACTTGTCCTAAGTCTTCTATTTTGTCTAAAAATCTCATGACACAAGCACCACTTGTGATGTTGTCTCTACATAATATGACACTACCAATAAAGCATATGCATGTGATATTTGGAGAAGACAAAAATGCTCTATAAAGAGTAATATGGCCGGCACTTTCAAGGTGTAGGAAGAACAATTGTTGTTCTCAATATTTCTCATTTTTATTCTCTCTAGATGCTCATCTCTTCCTTACATGCAAAAACCTCAAAAACCACTCAAATACTAATACTTGTCATATATTACTAGTGTAGTAATATTAGTAATAATTAAGGGTACATTACTACATAATATCTAGTTAACATTAGTAGTAATTTTGGGTCAAATCTTGGGTGCAATCAAAAGGCGGGCTCCTAGTATAGAGTCTTGGAGGATCATCCTAATACTTATCATAGCTCAAGAACAAGTGAAATAGGAGACCTTACTTATGCCCATTTTGTTCCATACAACAATGTAAGGAACAATTTTTTCTTATTCTTTTATTTTGTTATGCATGCACTAGATCCACTATGACAAATTTAATATGTTGATTAAATCACTATTAGAAATGTCTAATAATAGGTATATGAACCTAACAATTTTGACGGATATTTTTTGACTTTTTGTAATTTTAAGACAAGTTTACGATATTTCAGTATTTTTTAGAGTATAACTTTTGTGTTTTACGAGTATAACTTTAATCCAAAATAGTGCAACTTTATACTAAAAAGAGATTTTGAAGTATATTTTTTTGACTTTTTGTTATTTTAAGAAAAGTTTACGACATTTCAGTATTTTTTTAAGCATAACTTATGTGCTTTATGAGTATAACTTCAATCCAAAATAGTGCAACTTTTTACCAAAAAGTGATTTTGACGGATAATTTTTGACTTTTTGTAATTTTATGACAAGTTTACGACATTTCAATAGTTTTTTATAGTATAACTTCTGTGTTTTACGAGTATAAGTTTAATCCAAAACAGTGCAAGTTTATACTAAAAAGTGATTGTTAAGTATATTGTTTTGACTTTTTGTAACTTTAATACAAGTTTACGACATTTCACTATTTTTTATACTATAACTTCAGTATTTAACGGGTCTAAGTTTAATCCAAAATAGTGCAACTTTATACTAAAAAGTGATTTTGATGGATATTTTTTTTGACTTTTTGTACTTTTAAGACATATATTCAGTATTTTTTAGGGTATAACTTCAGCGTTTTACAAGCTAAGTATAACTGCCAATTTATGTAACTTTAGTCCTTTTTGATAAATTAATAGAATTTATTTAATTTTAAGTCAAGTTTATATAATTTAGTCATATTGTATTTTTAGTCATTTTTGAATAACTTTTGTTCAAAATTGTATAACTTTAGTCTAAATTTGTGCAACTTTAGTCAAAAATTATTTGGAATTTATTTAATCTTAAGACAAGTTTATATAATTTGTCCTACTGTAACTTTAGTTTTTTTTTTGTATTCATTTAGTCCAAAATTGTGTAATTTTAGTCCAAAATCATGTAACTTTTAGTCCAAAATTGTATAACAAGTTTATATAAGTTGCACATAATGCCATTGAAGTTGCACATAATGGTCATTGAAGTTGCACATAATGTTGTTGGAGTTGCGCATAATAGGCATTGAAGTTGCACATAATGCTACTGAAGTTGCGCATATTGGGCATTGGAGTTGCGCATAATAGGCATTCAAGTTGCACATAATGCTACTAAAGTTGCGCATATTTGGCATTGAATTTGCACATAATGTCACTAAAGTTACACAAAATGTGTAATAAAGTTGCAGATATGGCCATTGAAGTTAAACACATTGAAGTTATATATAACAAGACAAGATTTAATAAGACGAGATTTGAAAAAAATTAAAACAAGACTATTTGAAATACAAAATCTGAAAAGGAGGGAGTAAATTAAACTCAAACCACCACAAAATATATAAAAAGACGATTTTTTTTATAAAAAAAACCACAACAAAAAACGAGATTTAAAATTCGAAATCTGAAGTTACACATAATGGGCATTGAAGTTGCACATAATGTTATTGAAGTTATATAAATTGGAGTTATACAGATTAGAGTTGCACATAATGTGTAGAAACCAGATCTGAAACCTAAACAATAACAAAACGAGATATTAAATACTAAATTAGAAAAATATATATAACAAGACGAGATTTAAAAAAAGATAAAACAAAAATATAATACTAAATGATATTTGAAATATAAAACAAGACAGTATTTCAAATAAATATTTGCAAACCCGGCTAACCACCACCACATTAACACACACCCTCATTTATATATATATATATATATATATATATATATATATATATATATATATATATATATATATATATACAAAATTGATCTAAAAAAAAACAAGAAATAAAAATGGAGAAACGACAACACGACACACCACCATATATGAACAACATCGCAGACCTACACACAACATTTGACTCACCAACCAACTACCACCTCCTTACACGACAAAAACCACAAACGAGGACAACCTGCCTCGCCGGAGCACTTAGTTTTTCGAAAAAGGAGGGAAGAAGGACGGCGAATTTGATTGTAGATCTAGGTTTTTTGAAGGAGGGAGGAAGGACGACGGCTGGTGGTGGTCGAAGTGGTGGAGAGGAGGTTGTTGTTATTGGTGTGTGGGGTCAGATCTGAAAAAAAAAAGGAGAAGGTGGTGGTGCCTGACGGCGGAATGTGTGGTGGGATCGGTGGTCGTGGGGCGTCGATTTGCGGTTGTTGTTGGTGACGATGGTCTGGTGCGGAGGTGGGGTGCTTGGCGGCAGCATGAAAGAGGGGGAAGGACAGAGGGGAGGAAGGGCTTGGTAGTGTTTTTTATGTTTTTTTATGTTTTTTTTTGTTTTTTTGAGAGAAAAATGAGAGAGAATGTAGAGAGAGAGAGGAGAAGTTATTGATAATGAGTGATGAATATTTAGTGAGGGAGGAGTTTCTGATAATAGGGAAGAATCGATTAGTGAGAAACTTAATTGCAATGAGGAGCTAATTAGACTAGAGTGATTTGTGGCCATCCATTGAGATGTAATCTCATCCCTCCATTCCCTTCATCCAAAGGCCCTTAGAAGGGCTTAGGGACTCTTTAGATATGAGAGACTTACTAGAACTGCCCCATCTCTCTCTCTCTCTCTCTCTCTCTCTCTATATATATATATATATATATATATATATATATATATAGAGAGAGAGAGAGAGAGAGATTGAATCATGTGAGGCACCCTTCTTAGGGTGAGGTAGCTGTACCCATTCTAAACCATTGGATCTAAATATTGTAAACTCATCAGATTATGACACATGTCCTATATTATCTAACACATACACCTTACATCTCAAAGCCATTTACGATGTCCTTCTCCTCTCTCTTCAGCTCAGCTTCATCTTCATCTCAGTCACTCGCCATTAACGCCGAGCTTCCGACCGCCATTGATAGTGAGCTTTTTATCCGCCATTATCCTCCTCAACTTAGGTACTTTCGATTCAATAGTTTTCATTTCAATTCATCCGTAATTTTCATTCCGTCTTCTCCGATTCATCTCGTTTTCGCCATTATCACTGTACTCTCATTACTAATTAATTTATTTTAATGCAGGTTTTAATCGTTATTGATCAAAATCGAGCACAGTATGAACGCATAAAATCAATTGAAGTCGATTTTCCGCTTCTTTTTAAGGTCCTTCCCCTTTCTTACCGTAATAAATCACTTTTCGACCGCCATTATCACTAAGATTTTCTACCGCCATTGTCATACGGAATTTGGTAATTTCGATCAACTAATTTACATTTCGATCCATACCGCTTTCATTCCGTTTCAATCACACTAATTTTCAATCGACTGATTTAATTTCATAAATTAAAGCTCAACTAGTTTATTTACTTATTATCGTTGTTCGTTTGTAGGTTTACATCAATCTCTCCGCTTCTTCGTATGTTCCTTTCCTTTTATTTACTTATTATCGCTGTTCTTTTGCTATGCTTTTCCATTTTTTGAGGTTTGATCGAATTTCAGTACCTCCTTTGTCTTTTAAAACGTGTTAGTGTTTAAGTGTTCATTCGATTTGTTGTCAAAAAAAATACGGTCATTTGTTATTAGTTTGTGCGGTATCACTTAGTTTCTGTTCCAGCAATTTGTTATCTTCTTAGGTTAATCTACTTGATTTGTTCGTCATTTCCGAGGTTACTGTCTTTATTTTAGATTTATTGTAGGAGTTGATGGTTTTACTGATTCTGTTGATGTTATTTTGACACTGATTTCTTTTGTTACGTTTTCCATTCTTAAGTTTTGTTTGGTGTAGGAATTAGGAAAGAGTTTGTTGAAATTGGTTGTTAATTGTGATCATAGTAGGTGGATTTGTACTAGGAACGTTTTGATGATCACATTGCTTTTGCGCCTTTACGACCTTCCTACTTGTACGACCAGACTTTTCTCACAAAATTCCCCCTTACCTACCAATAGTTCTATGATGGGACAGTATTTTTCGTGATTCTACTTTATATTACCATTTTTGGATAAATAGTGACTACTTTGTGCAGATAATAATCATGTAAATAAGCCAATTATCGTATAAAACATTACAGTTATGTAGTATGGACTCTCAAGATCCAATTGATATCCTTTTTTTGCAGGGAATGTTCCATCATTTGTTCACATCTTAGCCTTGTTTTCCTTTTTGATCTGATCAACAACCACGAGAGGCCTGGTATACGGTAGGCCTAGGTATACGCTTCTTAAATTTGCATTTATTGCGTTGCATCCAACCAAAGATACACATAAGCACTGATCACATCAACAATATATTTCTTCTCCAAGTTCGTTTTCTAGCAGTTCAGTATCAGGTAATCATTTCTATTCATTTTGACCTCCATCCATTCCTCAATGTAATTCAAAAGCTTAGAACTCAGTACTCGGTTTGAAAAGCGGATGACGAATGTCTCATCTCGTAGTATGGCACAAATAGCAACTCAAACACGATCACAAGAATACCCATGTTATAGCGTTTAGCTCTTGTATTCTACGCACACTGGCATGCTAACCAATTTATCATGCTAACCAGTTTTAAGTGTTGTCTTTCTTACAAGTTTTATTTCTGCTTTTTTGAACGTTACTGTCATGATAGTTGTCTAACTTATCCGTCCTTGTTAATATTATGATTATAAGACTATGATCAAGGTTAGTTTTTTTTATTTTAAATGGAAATAGTGAGTCGTCCAAAATGGAAAAATGGTAACTTTTGTAAACGTGGTGTGCGTATCAGCCCATTTGTAGCTTGGTTCTGTCTATACAACTATACCTTTACATTTCTGGCAATTTAAATTGAGAAACACATTTTTCTGATGTCCTGCAAATTATAATCATGTTGTGTATCCCTGCAGAATTCCTAGAACCATTGGGGTGTCAATACCAATGAAAGCTACTTTCTTCATTATCTTATATTATGGTTGATGGTTGGGCTAGTGTTGCCGCTGAAGTCCTCAGATTAGTTCCTCTAATATTGTTCCATATTAAGAATACAGTATTGGTTAAAACTGAGCAAGACCGGGATGAAGCAATGGATCCTGGTTTCCTGGACTTCCCTACATACGAGCCTCGGATTCAACTTTACTTTCTACTTGGACTTGTCTATTGTGTTATCACACCAATACTTCTTCCTTTCATCATTGTCTTCTTTGCGTTTGCTTACTTGGTTTTTCGTCATCAGGTACAATCTTCTCAAAAATTGTTTCTTTTAAATGATTCAAGGCACTGTTCAATATTTTATTAACGGGTCGGGTACTCTATGCTTTGTTCTCCCTAGATTATCAATGTCTACGACAGAAAATATGAAAGTGGAGCTACATCAACGCATAATTATCGGTCTTGTAATATCACACCTTTTATTGCTGGGATTGCTGAGTACAAAAGATATAAAGACTTCTACACCCTTGCTGGTTGCCCTCCCAGTATTGACGATCCGGTTCCATATCGTCTGTAAAGGTCGCTTTCAATCAGCTTTTACCAGGTTCCCCTTGGAGGTTAGTCTTTCTCATTTCTATTTTCTTTGCTGTTTAAGCATAATCCAACTTCATGGTTCATGGAAATGGGACACATACCATGCTCATCAAGTATGAAATTAGGAATTTTCATGTTTTTTCCCCATAAAATGAAGCGTCTAATCGTCACCTTCATATTAGAAGGTAAGAGTGTTGTCTTGTCGCTTTCACAGTCTCGCCTATATTATGTAGGCTGTCAAATGTATTTTGTTTTACCTGGCAAACTGGCACCTGACTTGACTCGTAACCAAATATACAAGCCCATATCTGAAACCTGAACTGGCCTGATCCGATCTGAGTAAGGCGGCATTTTGCTAATTTGACATTTAAGGTTCACAAGATCCTGACCAAGTTTCACAAGATCATGTACAAGGTTCACATAGTTATCAAGAGAGAAAATTTGAATGCTCTAGCTACTATAGGAAACGATAAAATAGTTATCAAGAAAGAAAATTTGACGTGTAGAAGATTATCAGTAGGCAACCCTCGCGATTCTCTTGACCCATTGCCTTTGAAAGTTGTGGGTAAAGCTTCTGAAGTACAGAAAAACAGTACTTACCTGGATGAAAATGCGTGTGAGAACTCTACATTTAGTGAAGATACTGCGTTCCCTCAGAGTTCTATAAAAAAGAGGTATGTGTGGTACTGTGGTTAGATTGTTTTCATTAATTCAGTTTTGTAAATCAATTCTTCAGGAAAAAACCAGAAATCGTTGGAGAAACTACTGATTATTGCAAACACTGTAATTGTAAGAGGTCTAAATGCTTGAAGCTGTGAGTTCTCAGACTTGCATTTCCTACCAACTATTATAAGCAGTAATTTTATGCAATTTTCTAACTTCGCATCCTGCCTCAGTGTTTTTCCTGTTTTAGTGTAGAATTAAGTGACCTACACAATCACTATTTCAATTTTGGTGTTCTCAGACTTTGTTGTTCCCTGCATCAACTGACCAACTTCCAAAGATTAGGACATAAACAATTCTTCAGTTCAGCCTGCATTTTAGTGTTGGCGGAATCTTTGATCCAATAATATGTCATTCTTTTTTATCCACTCCCCTCTTTTTTCCCTATAAATTGTTTGGAAAACCGACTACTCTGTATCATTTATTGAGTGTACAATGCAGGTGATCTTGTTGAGCGAAGATTCTGAAAATCAGCTGCCTAAGCCATGTGTTAATATGGAGATCATTTCGTGCCCAAATGAGTTGTCCAAAAATAAACAAGGATTAGCCCCAAGTCACAAAATCAAGTCCAAGATTCACAGTATTAGGTCCAGAGTTCACAAAATTAGGTCCAGGATTCACAAGATTAGCTCCAAGATTCACAATATTAGCTCCAAGATTCACAATATTAGGTCCAAGATTCACAAAATAAAGTTCAAACATAGACCTGATTTTGTGAAACCTGGACTTGATTTTGTGAAGCTTGGAGTATATTATGGGAACCCTAGACCTAATTATGTGAAATCTGATTTTGGCAAACATAGACCTGATTTGTGAAACCTGGACTTGATTTTGTGAAGCTTAGACTAGATTATGTGAATCCTAGACCTGATTTTGTGAAACTTGATTTTGTCACACTTAAGCTTGACTTTGTGAAATCTAAACTTGACTTTGTGAAGCTTGGACCCGGTTATGTGAACTTGGGACTTAAATTGGTTAATTTTTTAGTAAGAAATAATTATATGAGGTTGATGTATCATGTTTCATGTGTTTATTATTTGTTGGTGCATTATTTGTACTTATCATCTATTAGCTCAAAAGGTAGAGCATTGTGCTATTGCGCAAGGTGTGGGTTAGACTCCCACATAGATGAACAAATATAAATATACGATTATAATATATTGCTTAACTTGTTAATGGCGAATACCAGATGTTATGTTGCTTAACTTGTAACTTGTATTAGTTTGACCTTCAAATATTGTATTCCACGGTCCTATTGGTGTCGATGTATTAACTTTTCATAATGAATTGCTTATTAATTATTTAGTCTGTGTCACTAAGTTTCACAAAGAAATATGTAGGATTCACAAAAAAACGTGTGTAGGATTCACAATTTGTGAATCCTACATCTTTGTATTAAGGTAAAAATTCAGATCCTTGTTCAAAGTAAACGATTTCACACATTTAAGTCTAGGTCTCACGAAATCATCTTCCAGTTTCACAAATTAAGGTCTAAGATTCACAAAATAAGGTCTAAGTTTCACAAATTAAGGTGTACGCTTCACAAAATAAGAAATTAAAAACTTCGTAAGTAAACAATTGCACACATTTAAGTCCAAGTTTCACGAAAACACCTTCCAGTTTCACAAATTAAGGTGTAGGATTCACAAAATAGGAAACAAAAAAACTTCGTAAGTAAACGAGATTTCACACACATTAAGGTCAAAGTTTCATTAAAAATGACCTTCAAGGTTCACACAATTGCGTAAATTCCTTCGCTAAACAAAACCAAGTGGCCAAATGCTTAAGTTTACAACCAAAAAAAAAAAACCAAAATAAATCAAACGTAGAAAAGAATAAAACATATTTAAAACTTGCGTGTCTTCGATCGTCATCATCCTCACACGTACATCATTCTCTATTCTCTACTTCTTCCACTTCTTCCTCTTCCTCCGATGTATCCCCTGTGAAGAGTTAAACCTTAAATTAGATACTTTTTTGGAAAAATTATAATTTATACGAATATCCATAATTACTATTAAAAAGGGACATAAAGAATGAGATTGCTAAGGGAAAATTCACGTAGTTTCGGAATATTATCTTCTAGCTTCACAAAACAAGCTCTAGGATTCACAAAACAATGTCTGAGATTCACAAAATAAGAAAAAGAGCAATTAGGTGATTTCAACCACTTATGACCAAGTTTCGGAATATTGTCTTCTAGGTTCACAAAATTAGCTCTAAGATTCACAAAACAAGGTTTGAGATTCACAAAAAAATAGCAAAATACATAATTTCAACCATTTATGAATAATTTTTTACAATATTGCCTTCTAGTATCACTAAACAAGCTGTAAAATTCACAAAACAAGGCCTATGATTCACAAAATAAGAAAAGAGCAAAATAGGTGATTTAAACCACTTATGACCAAGTTTCAGAATATTATCTTCTAGGTTCACAAAATAAGCTCTGAGATTCACAAAATAAGGTCTAAGATTCACAAAATAAGGAAAAGAGAAAAATAGGTGATTTCAACATTTACGACCAAGTTTCAGAATATTAGCTTACAGGTTCACAAAACAAGCTCTAAGATTCACAAAAGAAGGTCTGAGATTCACCAAAAAAAAAAGCAAAATAAGTAATTTCAACCACTTGTGAAGAATTTTTACAATATTGGCTTCCAGTTTCACAAAACAAGCTGTAAAATTCACAAAATAAGGCCTAAGATTCACAAAACAAGGTCTGAGATTCACCTAAAAAAAAAAGCAAAATAGGTAATTTCAGCCACTTGTGAATAATTTTTACAATATTGGCTTCCAGTTTCACAAAACAAGCTGTAAAATTCACAAAATAAGGCCTAAGATTCACAAAATAAGAAAAACAGCAAAATAAGATTCGTTTCTAGTATTTCATGAATTTCTGATTGAATCATGTAATTGCCGACAAAAGAGTTATCTTCAAGGTTCACAAAATAAGCTCTTAGATTCACAAAATAAGCTCTTAGATTCACAAAATAAGGTTCCTAATTCCAAGTCGTTCTGAACTGATGAGCCTCCTGCTTCTGCAACACTAAAACCATTTGTTCCTTGTGCATGATCTGAAGAAACGGTTTCACTACAAGGCATAAGCACATCATTTGTTTGAAACGTATCCATAAACATGTCCATATAAGAATTCAAGTCATTCTGAACATATGAGCCTCATGCGGCTGCCACATTAGAACCAGCTGCTCCTTGTATATGGTCTGAAGAAATTGATCTCCGGAGAATCAATTTTCATCAACTTACAACCTTGTTTTTTCGAAATCGTTCAATTTCGATCAATCGAACCTTATTTGTCAATCACTATACAGAAAAAACAGATAAAAGAGCTAATAGCCTGATACCTCATTCAGCATCCTGTGCAGCTCATCCCTAGCCTCAACAACACGGTCGCGATCGTTGCTGTCAACGACAAAGATAAGCCCTTGGGTGTTTTGGAAGTAATGCCTCCACAATGGACGGATCTGAAATGTGCAACAGAAAAGGAGATGTGTCAAAATATTCAATCTCATGGTAAAGAACATAAAAATATCACATAAAGTGTACTGTCTTAAGAAGACATTAGAGTATCAGCAACATCACAAGTTCTCAATCTTAAGAAAGTAAAGTGGATTGAGCCTCAAAGCATTTGGTTATACTCCAGCTAGTATTTAACCTTGGTATTGACAAAGCCTTTTTGCAGCACAAGGCTAAAGACTGCAATTTTTTTTTTTTTACATCTATGTAGAAGCTAAATTCTCAATTCAAAAGTAGCCAATCAAACAGAAAACGGTACATACAAAATCAGCAACAATATCTATGATGTATGTATCATAGGGACCAATAGATCGATGTCAACTATATGGATGTTATATAATTTCTCAACGACAGTTTATCCTCAAGTAAAAAGTGCTGGAGCAGACTAGTGCTTATAAATAATTCAGTAAGAATGAAAAAGGATAGTAAGCAATTACCTTGTCTTGACCCCCGACATTCCACACGGTGAAGCTGATGTTCTTGTATTCCACAGTCTCCACATTAAATCCTTCACAGATACAAGTTCAAAACAATTTAATGTCAAATTATTAACCAGAAATAAGAAAAAATTAAAACTCAATGCTACAAACACTAGGAAAGGAAATAAACAAGAAACAGGTATGCTACGAATACTCTCACCACGCGGGTGTTCAATATCATCAATTTATTATTGAATTTTTCGATCAATCGAGCCTTATATCATCAATTTATTATTGAATTAACAAAATTTTATGAATATGCTCAATTTTGATAAAAATTATGAAATTACCTCAAAATTGCTCGAAATCTTTTGCTGAAATTGCTTAATTTGATGAAATCTTCTTCTAAAATTGCTTAATTTGATGAAATCTTCTTCTGAAATTGCTTAATTCGATGTTGTTTTGATGAAAATCGCTGCTTTGATTCTCCGAAAACGAAAAATTTGGGGAACTTTGCGGGAAATTGTTTTGTTGCTTTTGTAGTGAGAGAATCTGGTAATTTGTGTAAACTAAAGAAGGTAAAGAATTTGGGCCTGTTTTAGTTTAGAGAGAGTAAGTATTTTGGCCTAAATGAAAAGATTATGAAAGACCCCAAATTTCCAAAATTGATGAACAATTGGAAATCATCAATGTAACAATTTGGTGAGGCCGCCTCTCGCCATAATTAACGACCTCACCGGATCCGCCCTATATATATATATATATATATATATATATATATATATATATATATATATATATATATATATATATATATATATATATATATATATATATAGAAGAGATCAACTAAGGCCATGTATATGTATTGAGTCCATAAGTTCTATTAAGGGGCATTGGATGGTGAAAATGGATGGCCAAGATCAACCCCAAAAAAAGTGTGTTTAATAGCTAATATCACCATCTCTCTCCTCCTTCACTAATTCACTCTAATTAATCACTAATTTACTATATATTTGTTTTCCACTCATCCATTTCTCTCTCATCTTACTCATTTCATCTTACACATTTCATTTCTCTCTTCTCTCAAACTCTCAAAAAAAACCCAAATAAATAAAAAAAACCCAAAAATCCAAATAAATAAAAAACCCAAAAATCCAAATAAATAAAAAAACCCAAAAAAATCAAAAACCCAAAAAATCAAAAATCCAAACAAATAAAAAGTTCTCTTCCTCTACACCACCACCCCACCCGACACCACCCACCGCCACGACCCACCGTCTCACAACCACCGCCGCCGCCAACCCCATCGCCGCAGTAGCGTTTTTTTTTTCTTTTTTTTCCCCCGTTTTGATGTTATTTTTTATGTTTTGAGTTGTTTTTTTCATTCGTTATTTTTGTTGTGTTTTTTTCATTTGTTATTTTTGTTGTCTTTTATTTTGTTTATTCTTGTCTTTTTATCTATTTTCTCAATTCTCGCTTTTTTTTACATTTTTTTTCTTAAGATTTTGGGTAAAATAAATCTCATATAATAAGTTAATTTTAATCTTTTGAAAAAATAACTTTATTATCTCGTTTTGTGGTGGTAGTTTGGTGGACTAAAGTTATACAAAGAATGGACTAAAGTTATACAAAAATGGACTAAAGTTATACAAATATGGACTAAAGTTATACAAATATGGACTAAAGTTATACAAAAATGGACTAAAGTTATACAAAAATGGACTAAAGTTATACAAATATGGACTAATGTTATACAAATATGGACTAAAGTTATACAAAAATGGACTAAAGTTATACAAAAATGGACTAAAGTTATACAAATATGGACTAAATGTATAACTCCACTCAGTAAATGTATAACTTATACTCAGTAAATGTATAACTCTAGTAACGATATGAGTAACTTCTACTCAATGAATGTATAACTCCAGTAGAAATGTGTGTAATTTTTGTATAACTTTAGTCCAATTTTTGTATAACTTTAGTCAATATTTGTATAACTTTAGTCCATTTTTGTATAACTTTAGTCCATTTTTGTATAACTTTAGTCCATATTTGTATAACTTTAGTCCATTTTTGTATAACTTTAGTCCATATTTGTATAACTTTAGTCCATTTTTGTATAACTTTAGTCAATTTTTGTATAACTTTAGTCCATTTTTGTATAACTTCAATCTCATTTTCGTATAACTTTAGTCCTTATTTATATAACTTTAGTCCATATTTGTATAACTTTAGGTAATTTTTGTATAACTTTAGTCCATTTTTGTATAACACTAGTCCTTATTTGTATAACTTTAGTCCATATTTGTATAACTTTAGTCCATTTTTGTATAACTTTAGTCCTTCATATGTATAACTTTAGTCCTTCATATGTATAACTTTAGTCTATATTTGTATAACTTTAGTCCAAAATTGTGTAACTTTACTACAAAATCGCATAACTTTAGTCCAAAATCGTATAACTTTAGTCCAAAATCGTATAACTTTAGTCCATTTTTGTACAACTTTAGTCCTTATTTGTATAACTTTTGGCCTTATTTGTATAACTTAGTCTATTTTTGTATAACAATGATCACTAAAGTTGCACATAAGGGCATTGAAGTTGTACACAATGACCACTGAAGTTGCACATATAAGTTTAAATTTTAAATCTGAAAAATAAAAACAAATGAGAAGAAGAAACAAACTAAATCTGAAATAATAGTGTAACTTTTTTTTTCATATATAAATCTTAAAATTTCAATTATATAAAACCAAATCTAAAATTATTAAATAACAACACTAACACCCAATAAAAAACCAAATCTGAAATTATTAAAAAAAAAAAAGAGAATATTGACTAAAGTTGTACAAATCTCAATAACAATAACCCGTAAATCTAAGAAAAAACCCAAATAACAAAAAAAAACCGATTAGTAAAAAAAAATTAACAAATAGATATGGAAAATTAAAATATAATTTGTTACTAAAAATTCACAAGTAGATCTGAAAAATTCAAAATAAAATAAAACGATATTTTAAATACGAAATAAATGAGATCTGTAAAAAAGAACAAAAATTAATCAAAAACCAAGACACCACCTACGTCCTACAACAATCTAAAATTCAAAAAAAGAAAAAAAAAATCTAAAATCACTTAAAAAGGAAGTAACATGCACTATCAAGGGACATCAGGCAGGTTGGTTAAATCGAAAGTGTGAATTAGGTGGGAGCTGATAAAGTACATTTTTTAAACCGCAAATGATTTTCGAGTATCCAATAGAAACGGGTAAAAAAATGCTTTCAAACTAGAAAATAGTGAAGAAATGAAGGACGATGGTAGCTTGTGGCAGGGACGGCAGTAGGATTGTGGTGGTGAGGTGAGGCGCGTGGTTGTGTGAGTAAAGGAGGGAGGACGGTATGGTGGTGGTGAGTGGTGGTGAAAGGGTGGTTTGTTATGGTGGTGTCGTCGATGAAGTTGTTGTTTTTTTTTTTTTTTTTTTTTTTTTTTTTTTTTTTTTTTTCGTTTTTGTTTTTTTTTTTTTTTTTTTTTTTTTTTGAGAGAATGAGAGGAAAATGAGAGAGAATGAGTGTATGAGAGAAGTGTGAAAGAATGAATAATGAGGAAGTGAGTAGGGAGATTAGAATGAGGAAGAAGTTATACAAGATTAGAAGAAGTTATACAGGATTAGGGAGAAAGATTAGTGAGATGCAATTGTAACCCTTCAATGAGATGTAATCTCATCCCTCCATCCCTTCCATCCAAAGGTCCTTATAAGGACTTAGGGACTCATATGATATGAGCGACTCATGAGAACCCTTCTCTCTCTCTATATATATAGGTGGGATCCGGTGAGTCCACCTAAATATTAGAGTCAATGAGTCCATAAAACAATATCACGAAGTGTTTTTTTTTCGAGATTTTTTTTTCGAAAACTTTTTTTTTTATTATAAGCTGTGATATTGTTTAGTATGACGAGTGATATTGTTTAGCATAACGTGTGATATTGTATTACAAAGCAATATCACAAATTTTGTTTTTCGAATTTTTTTGAGTGTACGCTATGATATTGTTTAGTATAACGCATGACATTGTAAGCTGTCATATTGTTTAGCATAACGTGTGATATTCTATTACAAAACAATACCATGATTTTTTTTCCTTTTTCGATTATTTATTTATTTATTTTAGTGTAAGTTGTGATATTTTTTAGTATAACATGTGATATTGTAAGCTGTGATATTGTTTAGCATAACGTGTGATATTGTATTACAAAACAATATCATGAATTTTTTTAAGTATTAGCTGTGATATTGTTTAATATAACGTGTGATATTGGTCATGGACTCACGGACTCAAAAAGATAGGGTGGACTCATGTGATCCTGACCTTATATATATATATATATATAGAGAGAGAGAGAGAGAGAGAGAGAGAGAGAGAGAGTCGGGATCCGGTGAGAACTCATAAATATTTGAGGATTGGGGATTAATAACAGCCGTTGGATCAAACAAATGAAAGGCTCAGATTTCGCGGATTAAAACAATTACACTACTACAGATAAAGGGGATAACAACGGTTAATAATCGTTGTTATAGAAAAAAGCGGACGTTGTTGTTCGGTCCGTTGTAAAAGTTTTCACAATGGTTACGTTTTCTGATAAAAACTGTTGTCAAAAGTTTTTAACAACGGTTTATAACCGTTGTTAAAAGAAGTCATTGTATTGAATAATATTTTGTTGGGAAATTAATAACAACGGTTTTATGTCATTAAACCGTTGTTGTAATTATTTTAACAATGGTTTATATCTGTTGTTGTTACTTACTACCCGTTGTGAAAACAGTGAGTGGGAAGGTAATAACAACGGTTTTATCTAATAAACTCGTTGTTGATCGGAATGCGCGCGTTTAATTGTTTATTGGAGGGAAAGTAATAACAACGGTTTTGTTAATATCAACCGTTATTATTGTTATTTTTTTTTTTTTTTTAAATTACAATTTCATTGCATTTCTTTCCAAAACCTGCATAAATAATTTACAGCAGCAGCAGCAAATAACCACAACAGCAGCATACAAAAACATCAACTATATGTTGTACAAACTAGCATACCTAGATCAAATCAACAGTTTCAACTAAATAGAAATTTCGACGAACTAGTAAGGGTGCTGCAATTTCTTTCGCTGCTTGATGTGTTAGGGTTGGCATATCCCGTAACATCTCATTTACTTGTCTGTTTTGAATATCATTGAGTGGATTAAGATGGGCGCGATGCAATACATTTTTTCGTTGGTGAACATGCATGATAAATCTGGCTGCCTCATTATCCGTCATAAAGCACTTGCATCTTTGGGAAATTAGTCTACCATTCTTACTCATTATTTTCACGCCATTGACATGACTGCCGCGTAAAGTTTGGAGGTACGCCAACAGAACACGAGGTGATTTCGGATAAAAAAGAAACAGTTGAGCCCAAGATTTACATACCATGGCCATGTTTGCCTTATCCGAACAGCTATCAAGAAGGTTGAAGCTTTTTGAAATGAGATTTGAATCAGTTAAAACATCATATTGGGATTGGTTTCAGCTTCCATTGAACTCGACTTCTTTATGTTGACCAAACCAACCCAGAGCATTATCTGTTTTTGCTTTGACATAATCTGCATGGAAGAGTTCTCTATCTACATCAAGATCATTGACTACCCAGCCTTTGCACTAATTTTCCATATTTTTCTGTATGCATAATGGTAGAAATGAGATTTGGATCAGTTAAAACATCGATTCCAACACACAAAATACAATAAGTGACATTTTTCTGTATGCATATTGCCATTGTTTTATGAAGGTTAGATTTTATTTACATGCTAAGTAGGTAACATGTTACTTAATAGCAATTAAATAAGTTAATTACGTAATAGAAAATTTCCCCAATGACGATGAGAGCCTCAAACTCAAAGAAGAACTTGTTAATTAACTAAAGAATTTACAAACTACTATAAACTGTAGAAAAGTTATGTCGGCTAAACCTCAACAATTTCCGAGCATAAAACTCATCAACAACAACAATTTTTTTTTTTGGGAAAAATTAAGCCTTTCATTGAAATACTTACTCATATAACCATCTCAGGATCGGGGGCGTTTTTTGGGTGGCAAAGTTTCTTCGTTAACCCAAATACCTTCACCATGATCATCACGCATATAAATGCTTGGAGTGTTATCATCGTCAACATTTGATATCTTACGGTGATTCAGTCCCTCAAATACGATATCCTGATCATCATCATCACCACTATCGGGTGCACCCTGTCTACTCCTTATAGATAGTACAACAGACCACTTCTTATCCATAGGATCGGTGAAATAAAATAATTGTTTAGCTTGTGATGCCATTATGAACAGATCATCCTTATTTCCAACCTTATCAAGATTCACCAACGTAAATCCCATATTATCCTTTCGAACACCATTATTTTTATCTGCCCACTTACATCGGAATACAAATATTTTGAAATCAATGTAATATAATTCCAATGTTTCTTGAATTACACCATAATATTGCATTTTTCCCCAAATAGGATGTTTATCTTTTGAACTAGCAAAGTACATCGCCTCAAATTTAGAACAAACATCACTATTTTGCATTGTGCTAAATTCATCTTGCTCGCGGGTGTAAAAAGTATATCCATTAATGGCAAAACCACTATAAAAGGTTGCTCTCGCATTTGGACCTAAGTCGAGACGTAGTAACCTAGGAGATATGTCATCACTATACTGATTCTTATAATCTAAAATAATATTCCTAAACCACTCTCCAAATCTCTTGTTATGCTCGTTTGTAATCCACATCTCGCTCTTGGTTGGGTAAACATCTTTGAGCTCATCTTAGTGCTGTTGAATATAAGGTTGCACCTCATCCTCATTGTGAAGCACGTACGTATGTGCTAAATACAACATGTCACGTGTCACAACTTTTTCAACACGACCCCTAATGCCTTTTCCCGCCATCCACTCACTATGGCGATTCTTAGGAACTCCAATTAACTCGTCACTGGAGAGGTCCGCGTAACAATATGCAAGAGCTTCATCGATAATATCACGCTCAGCAATACAACTTTCTGGCCGATACCGATTAGATGTGTAGTCCTTGTAGACTTTCATCAATCTTTCGAAAGGATACTGGTATCTCAAGTACACGGGGCCAATATATAAAATCTCTCTAACTAAGTGAACATTCAGGTGTACCATGATAGTGAAGAACGAGGGTGGAAAATACATTTCCATCTGATAAAGAGAGGTGACAACGAGGTTTTGCAAAGACTCCGCGTCAGCGGGATCAATGACTTTTTCGCAAATAGACTGGAAGAAGACACAAAATCTAGTTAAAGCATATCGTACCTTGTCGGGTAAAATGGACCGAATAGCCACAGGTAATAATTTTTGCATCAAAGTGTGACAGTCATGTGATTTTAACTCGGTGAGTTTTAGGTCTTGCATCGACACAAGGCTTCTGATATTCAACGAATAACCCTGTGGCACCTTAATTCAATTCAAACATTCACAAAACTGTTTTTTCCCATCCCGTGAAAGGGTAAAAGCTGCTGGCGGCAAAAATGTACGATTACCTCTCTTCTCTGGTGCCAACTCCGGCCTAATACCCATCACTGTCATATCTTCCTTAGCTGCTTTGTTATCTTTTGTTTTGCAGGAACATTTAAGAGGGTGTTGGTGATATTATCACAGACATTTTTCTCGATGTGCATGAAATCGAGGCAATATTTGACCTCCAGGTCAAGCCAATATGGAAGTTTATCAAAGAATATAGATCTTTTCTTATACCCACGGGTAGACAATTTGGATCCCTTTTTCCCCTATATTATCTCAATTTCCTTAACTTTCTCATAAACTTCATGCCCATTCAAAATCTTAGGACTCGCACGAGGCTCGGCGTACCCATTAAACGCCATCTGAAGCTTACGATGTGGATAATCATGGCGTAACCCCCTACGATTTCCCATGTACGCACGCTTGCAAGAATGCTTCAAGTATTCTGATACAATATCCTCTCCACACAATGGGCAAGCCTCTTTCCAATGCCCACTATGTCCACAAAGGTCGCCATAAGCGGGGTAGTCAGATATTGTACATAACAGCATTGCTCTCAAATTGAAAGTTTCATTCTTATATCCATCGAATACTTCTATCCCACTATCCCACAAAATTCTCAATTCATCTAGAAGAGGTTCCAAATAGACATCTATATTGTTTCCAGGTTGTATACGGCCAGAAATTAACAACGACAACATTAAATACTTTCTTTTCATTCACACATGTGGAGGTAAGTTATAAATAGCCAACACTACTGGCCAAGTACTATGTTGACAACTCATGTTTTCGCGTGGGTTCATTCCATTAGTGGACAACGCTAGAAGTAAGTTTCTAGGTTTATTGCCGAACCCAGGATACTTAGCGTCAATCGCTTTCCATTGTATACCATATGCCGGTTGTCTTAGCTTTCCATCATTTATTCTTCCAGTTTTATGCCAAGTCATCATACTTGCATCTTCAACATTCGAATAAATCCTTATGAATCTTGGTATTATTTGAAAATACCACAACACCTTAGACGGGATCCCTTCCTTATACTTATAACGCCACTCAAAACAAACCGGACAGTTAGTTAAGTTTTGATATACTTTTCGTTACAATAGGCAGTTATTTGGACATACATGTATTTTCTCATATTTCATACCCACTCCTCTAATCAGTTTCTTAGCCACATATGTTCTAACAAGAAGAACATTACCAGCTGGAAGCAGGTCGTTTATCAAGGCTAATCAACTGGTGAAACACGTGTCGCTCACCCCATTTGCCCCTTTGATATTATACAATTTCACCAGAGCTGACATTATAGTGTACTTAGAACCAGGGTACAGAGGCGCTTCACACTCTTGCAACTTCTCATACAAGTTTTTTAGGTCATCCAAATTAGTGTCATCACCTACATCTTCAAAAGCATTCGACTCATCGTCTTTCCCTTCATTCAACTTGTCACCCATATCTACACCAGCTTCGGATGTACTACCAATGTCTGCTTCCAACTCAACAAACTCGGCATCACTCAGCCTTTCGTATTCCGCACCTATCCCCTCATCACCATCTTCTTCAAAACCATCCTCTTCCTCTAATGATTCCCTATGAAAAATCCAACGGGTATAGGATCGACTAAAACTATACTTTTCCAAGTAAATTTTAACGTCTGGAAAGGGCATATACCTAATATTACCACATCTTTTACAAGGGCATGGAATACTAGAAGAACCTTTCAAATTTTTCAAAACGAATTCATAAAATTCAGCTAAACCATCCTTATAGTTGGGATCACTCTTATTTGCATCAGTCATCCAAGTTCGAGCCATATATCTACATTCATAAGATAATTAGAATAATCCTAAAATCATATCTAAATAAAGAGAAAGAACAGACAAAATGTAGGCTAAAGAAATATATGCATAGACAATAAGAAAGAGGCGACAACAACAGTGACGGAGATGATAGAGGAAAAACAAACAACTATTGAGGAAAAACAAGCAAAAACAACTATTGAATTATACCCATCAAACAAATAATCAGCAACATCAAACAAACCAAAACAAAAATATAAAATATTTAGAGATATACCTGATGATAAAGAGAAAAAGACGATAAGAAAGAGACGACGAAAACGACGACAACAGTGACGGAGATGACAGAGCGACGACGACGGAGAGTATTGACGGCGACGGAGAGTATCGACGGCGAGGGAGAGTGTGCGGTTGTTTGTGTGTTTGTGTTTGTGTTTGTGTTTGTGTTTGTGTTTGTGTTTGTGTTTGTGTTTGTGTTTGTGTTTGTGTTGGTGTTTGTGTTGGTGTTTGTGTTTGTGTTTGTGTTTGTGTTTGTGTTTGTGTTTGTGTTTGTGTTTGTGTTTGTGTTTGTGTTTGTGTTTGTGTTTGTGTTTGTGTTTGTGTTTGTGTTTGTGTTTGTGTTTGTGTTTGTGTTCGTGTGGCATTCTGGTGTTTGTTTTTCTATATACTGAATGCATTGACAACGGTTTTGTATATTATTAACCATTGTCAATACTATTGTGTAACACCCCGTATTTTATTAAGTTGGATAAAATTCTTTTAATTGCTATTTTGAATTTAATTACATCATTTAACGATTTATATATATATGCTTAGCTAATTAATTAATTTCATCATAATTCGATACGTTAATTTTAATAATCATTAATAAGTTTATTTAAAGTTAATTCGAGTTTATTGAAGTTAGTTCGAGTTTATTTATTTAATAATTTCCGTTTCTTTACGAGTCCTTATGAAAGTTGTTTTAAGTGAACCCGAGATAGATTTTGGGAACAAAACCGTCCAATTAGCTATTTTGAGCTTATTTCACTAAATTAGCAATTTTTATTAATATCCGTTAGTTTCGTAAAAATCGCTAATAATTCCGATTCAAGCTGATATCGTATTATTTCCGTTAACTAGCTGAGTTTATTTTATTTTCATTCATTAAATTTATTTATTATTGAGTATGTTTTATCTCGAAAACCTTTACTTAAATCGGTTTAGTTTAACTCGAGACGGTTTTTAAAACTAGCGAAATTACTTAACGATGAAGAAAGATACGTATAATAAATAGCAAAGCTAGCAGTCATTGTCATCTCATTTTCACGAACGCACGTCTCTTTTCTTCTTCTTTGTTCTTTGTTTTCTTCTTCGGAGAGTTCTCTTTCCTTTTCAAAATTTGATCTCGTTAATCGACGCTCGGTGCTTCGTTCCTTATCCGTTTTCAACTATTTTTGTTCCATAGCGCTCCTCTCATCGTTCTCGTCATTCCGATGTAAGTAACATTCATTTTCGTCATGTATTTTTACAAACCCAATTTATACTTTCACTTTATTTATTATAAGACGGTTGTAGATCTTTGAGATAGGCGGTCTTGTAGAAGATTTGTTAGTCATAAATGATTAGTTCAATCGGAAAAAGGTAACAATGATAGGTTACTCGATATTACTTATAAAATATGTTTATTTCGAATCTTTGGTTAGTCTGCTTTTATAATTGAGACGGTGTATAATTATATATAGGGATCCTTATGGATGTTAATTAGTCAATTGTATAGTTGAGACGGTGTATACTGATATGTGGAGATGATTGAGACGGTGTATATTGACCTCTAGGGATCATTTGGGATGCTAGCTAGTAAGTGGTATATTTAAGACGGTGTATCTTTGACATGTATGGATTGTTTTGGGTGCTAATTGGTATCTTTGATAGTTGAGACGGTGTATACTGACATGTAGGGATTGTTTTGGGATGCTATTTGGGATAAAGATGATTGTGTTAGAATAATAAAAAGAATTACGGATGGTTGCCATGTTAGGTGTAACTAATTTATAAATGGAAGAGGAGGTGGGATATGTGAGACGAAAGAGATCATGATGGATATATAAAGCTTTATACGTTGAATTGCAGAGAGATATTCATAGCCCTTGTACCGTCGATTGATTAATGGCTTTGAGATTCAGTTTTGGACTATGGATTTGGGGTATTGTATATTAATTTGTGTTCTGGTCAGTAGCTTGCGTGGCTTTGCCGTGGCCTAGGCAAAGGCCTAGCTAAGTCACGAGTTTGAGGCCATGTGTAGTTGGTGGTTAGGCCGAGTTTGAGGTTGTCATAATAACTTTTGAGCCGTGTCTATAAATTGTTTTGACGCTAGTTTGGTTTATTTAAAATATAATTAAATTAATTTCCGTCTCTTATTTTATATAACGATAATTCATTAATATCGTCCCTTCACATAATTTTTTTAGGTGGCTCATATGTGGTTGAAGATGAAGAGTAATTTTGGGTTTTAGAAGCTTTCTCAAGTTATTACTTGTCTTTTTGCTAGCGTAAGGTAACTATTCCGAGTTACTCGACGAATTAATGTCACATTAGTAGTAGATGTTGTGTTTGTTGTTTGATAAGTGTTTAGGTGATTGATAATGTATTACTTTCGTTTTTCACATGATAGAAATTGGAAATAGCATGAGAATAATATTGCGATAAAATTTGTGATTTGGGCCAAAGTAGGCCAAGACTACGAGTGGGCCGTTGACCGAACGAGTTTGGTCAAGCTAGGTTTAAACCACCGATCACCTCGATTTGACCGATGACCCGTCGCAGGACTCGGGTCGAGGGTTTGTCTTTGAGGTGAGATTGGTTGTTATTGGAGGTTTTATGTTATGCCTTGATATTTGTAATTATCATTTCACATGTTGGTTGTTGGATGCTTTGGATGCCTTATGCTTAAGTCTTGTTGCCTCTTTGCCATTTTAGCTTGTTCTCATGGATTATGGTATTGTTGGTTAGCTGGAATTTGGGTTATTATTGATATTGGAGATATTGTTGGATTGTCAATATGCTCTTGTAGCCTTTCATATACTAGGTGTGTATGATCATTTGAGTGTGCAAGTTTGGACTCTTTGCCTCTCTTATGGTTAATTGGGTGTCCTACTTGTCTTGTGTGGTGTGGGCTAAAGTATTCAAGTGGGACCTAGATTGGTTTTATTTAGGTCCTAGGTGAGTATTTCGGCCTTCATCATAGATAGGCCATTATAGTCTTTGACGAGTATATTTTTGCGGCTTAATAGCCTTTGTGTTCCTGGCTTGGTGGGTTTATATCCAAGTCGGGGCATGACCTTCTGCCTATTTTGTGAGGAGATGGTCAACTTAAGTACTAGCCAACCCTTTGGTGGACTCCTTAGGGTACTCATGTGGTTTTATCATGAGTCTTGGGTGCGGTGGTTTTATCCGCATTTCGCTAGGTCTCCGCAGATCTAGGATTAGGGTTGAGTCGTGTTTTGGCCATGTTTTATTCATATTAACCTCGAGCCAAAATACTAGCTTCCCTACCTCGTGGTATAGACTCGAGTTACAAAGTGACTATTGACCGTACTAGTAACTTATGCCTGTCTCTAGATATATTGTCCTTTCTTGTTTGATGATTCTATGAATCATAGAAGGTGAGATGCAAGCAGGCTATGGTTGATAGAGTTTGGATTCCTGGATGTTATGTGATTCACATGATAGTGTAGTATGAGTCGGTCTAGTATTCGCATGCTAGGACTATGTGTTGTTATATTGTTGTTCACATGATAAGCACGATTGTCTAGCATCTATATGCTAAGGCTATGTGTTATTCATATTCATATTCTTATGTTTACATGTTATATTAATTATGACATTTCGTGGCTGGGAGAACTCGGAGTTACTCCCCACTGACTGTGGCTTTCGTATTTGTATAAAATGCGAATGACAGGTAGGTGATGCATATATGGGGTACATGGACGAGCTAGCGAGCAGAGTAACCTTGGGACCTAGATTGGTTTTATTTTATTGTGACCCTTAAACACTTTTTATGTCACATACATTTTAGGGACATATGTCTCCCTCTTTACATTTAGTTGTATAATTTGCTATTCGCGACTTTAGCGATGGTTATGTTATGAAACTTCTAGTTAGACCTTGTATGTTTGACACCTTCCAATTTGGATATCTTTATAACAGGTTATGGTTTTAAAAATTACAGGTTTTTTACCCAAATGAACCTATTACAAACATATCCATGCAGTTTTTATTTAGGAATTACGTGTTTACTTTTCCGCAATAAATGAGGGTGTCACAATTGACAACAGTTCTAACAAAGAAACCGTTGTTATTACTTTAATTATTGACAACGGTTGGGTAAACAATATCCGTTGTTATTAGTATTAACAACGGTTGCATAAATTAACCGTTTTTTATTACTTTTCACTAATTTGCGCCAAAATAAAATAACAACGTTATTACGTATTATACGTTAAACCGTTGTTATTACTTCATTAATGACAACAGTTCTTATTTACCCAACCGTTGTTATAAGTAATTATAACAGTTAGTTTTATTGTAACCGTTGTTATTACTTTTCACTGAATTCTGCGAAAATAAAATAATCCCATTAACAACGTTATTACGTTTTTGCGTTAATTTGCGTTGTAGAAGGGGCGTTGTTATTGCCTATATTTGTAGTAGTGTTAGGCCTCTGAGATAGTGACACATGGATAAGGGAAAAAAAATAATCACACTCAAAGCTAAACAAAACCACGCTCAAATCGCGTAACTTAACATTTTACTTCTCCACCATTCTCTCTCTAAAACTGAAGAAAATCGAAGGAAATGAGGTGTCAAATTCACAAATCACTCAAAATTACGAAGCAATAACAATCATTCTTCGACATAATTTGCGTTTTGATTTGAATGCAGGTATAAGTTTTGCTCTAATACTTTCGAATTTGTGAAATTAGGTATATTTGGGGGAAAAATTGTTAAAATCGATTAATTACACAATAAATTTTGTATTATTGCTTATATTTCTATAAATAATGTTATGATTTTTTGTTTTATATGTTATTTGTAAATTTGAATGCATATTATTTGGTTAAAATTTGAATTATTAAAGTTAGGGCTTTAAAAAAATTGTGCAATTCTTTTCAGATGTTATCTCATATCTCCATTTCGTCAATTTAAATTTATGCTATTGCATTTGTTCTTCAATGTTCAGGATTAATTTGGTTAAATCATTATTTTAGTTCATTAATATCCTGTTCTTCAATGTTTATACGTCTGTATCAAAAGATTTGGCCTTGGCTATTTTCTGCTTTGGTGACTCGAGGTTCTGAAATTTTCCTGGAAATTGTCATGTATCCATATTAGTGTTTCATGTAATTTTCAGAGTTTAGTTGTCGATTGAAGAAAAAATGTTAGTATTGTATAAGGAAAACTCAGTATGTTTAGTTTTACAAGTGTTCTAATTTACTGTCAGTAAAATTTACAGAAAACCAGTACAAGATTGCATTCGAGGAGGAATACATATTTGTTGATCTCTTTAACATAATGACCCTCTACTGCAACGTTAAGGCACCTGCAGATCTGGTGAGGTGCATGACAACTCTCACATTCTCGACTTTAAAAACTTGTTTGCTGTTGTAATTTGGTTTCATATAACCCTATCCTGTGTCCTTGAATGAGGCGCTGTTTTCTAGAACATCCCCTACTGATTTGAAGTTCCATTCTTTTCCGTTTTCCTGGTTGATTTTCCTTGTTATCTGCCATAATTAGATAATGTGTACTGTTTTAGTAAAGTTGATTTCTAAAATATGGTAAAAATGGTGAAATTGCATCCAAAAACAGACTATCTATGTTTTTAACATTCATAATATGTGTTACCTCTTTATTCTCAAATGGCGCTACAAACAAGTTAGACTCGCTCTTTATGCTTGGATTCATGCTCCCTCCAATTGCATAGAATTCGCATCAAAAGTAAAGATTGTTAGCAACATGTGGATATCCATGACGAACCCTGCAAATACATAATACGAATCAGAAACAATTCCATATGGCGGTACTTTCAACAATTATTGTATATGTAAGTATCTTGGCATGCGCTGGTGACAGTTAGGCCCAAACCGGTTATATATGACAGTGACCTTCATGTTTTTGTCATCCTGAAAGCTATGTTACTCAGACACGGGAGAGAAGTGTCGTATCTGATACATATCGGAGCATCGGACACGCAATTCTAAAAATTTAATGATACTGATACGACACGGTGGCACTAAATTTCGAGGGAGAGGCGAAGTAATTGCAAAGTAGTTTGGGCTTTTTAAATGAGACCTAGATTGGAAGAGATCACGAGCTTCATCTGATAATTAGCCTTTTTATTGGACAAAAGTGTAATATATTTAAAAGCATATGTAGATTGGAAGGGATTCACAAGCTTCATTAGATGTTTAGAGTGTTCTGTCATTAATTAACAATTTTTCTTATACTTTGTGGCTACATTTTAGAGTGTTCTTAGAGTGTTCAGATATTGAATACTTTGTGGTATTGTATTGAATACATTGTAATATTGTAAAGAATACAATGTATTACTATAATGTAATTAGAGTGATACTTCTTTTAAAAACTTATGATATTTATGAGACAAATCTGATATTGTAATGGATATGTTGTGATATTGTATTGTAAAGAATACATATCTAATACAATATCACAATACATATCCAATGGATAACACATGTCTAACAATACAATACCACAACGTATACCATACAATATCGTCTTTTTTTTACATTATCAACTTAGCAAAAACGTCTTTTTTTACTCATTTTACTCACATATACAAATTCTCTTATACTTAGTTGTAATTCCAAATGGAAACAATTTTGTATTGTTTCTCCATTTTTAGTTAACAATATCATAAAATCTCAATATCAATAATATAGTATTACCTAGATTTGCCGTTTGTATTTTACCATATCATACATTATTTTAAGCAATATCACACTTCATTTGAAACAATATCACCATTGTTCTGAAAAAATATCATCACATCATGCTTAATTGTAGACAATACCCCTTGTGTGATATTGTTATACAATATCACATGTACTTGTAAACAATATCACTCTGTGTTTTGTCCATATTTTGCGCAGGGCTGGAAATATGACCAGGGTAGAATAGTATGGGGGTTAACTAGTATTATCCTATTTTGATGTTATCGTAATCGTACCTAGGCAGGATTGATTATAATAAAAGTAGTGCAAATAAGGTAATTAATATGACGAAGGAATTTGTACGCGGAAAACCCTTGAATGGGAAAAAACCACGGGCACCAAGCCAGGAGAGGATTTCACTATGATTTAAGAGGATTATAATATCACGAGCACAAAGTATAATATTTTCTCTAAGTATTATAATAGTCTTGCTTGCAATGTGATAAGTTGTGTTGTGCATGTTAGAGTATGCCTTGTCTTGCCAAATGATCTTCAAATGCTCCTTATATAGCTAAGCTAAATGACAGCCAAATCTTTGTACTTAATGCTAAATATTCCTCCTTAATTGCTGTCTTGATTGCTGTCTTTATTGCGCATTAATGCCTATTAATTATGTTTCTTTATGACCAAATCTTCCTCTTAATGACCATATTAATGTTGAAAAAATCTCATATATAATTATCCATGACTTGGTCAAATGTTGACCTTACACTTGACTGTTGTCCTCTCCTGTCTGGTGCCTGTCTTCTTGTACCCTGATGGCTTGACGTCCTTACACCCTGATTGTCAGGCTAGGGTTGAACTTGATCCTAAAGATGATGCAGGAGTCCAGGCTTATCGACTGGTGCCAAAATTGGACTACCCTGACGGACCTGCCCTGATCGTCAGGCCAGGGTAGAATTCTATCCTGTCAGTAGTGTGAAATTCCAGACCCAACAATTGCCCCTTATCTCCTTATTATCGCTGGGTCAGGCCAGTAATGAGGAGATAACCTTCTCTTTTCATCTTTGGACAACTTCTCCAGGACGATTCAGCGTGCTTTATCATTAAGAAAACGGCTAGTTGCAGTAAATCCCAATCATTACCGTCTATAAATAATTTCTTCACTTCATGCTTTATTATCCACCAAAACTTGATCAATTCCTCTAAATTATCCCAATCTTTCTATGATCTTTATCTTCAACCTTCGTCTATTTTCCCAGAAGTTACTCGAAAATCTAACTATGGTTGTAAAAAGAAAATCAACCAGGGTTGTTGTTTCTCCTGGCACACCTTTCGTCCCAAACCCTGAAAATAAGCCTGAATCTTCTGGAAATCAATCCATCACTCTTGGAGATGCATCCCCTGCTCTAGCTGTTGATTAGGTCACCATATTCTACAAAACTTTGAGCCGATCGAGGTTCTCAATGAACAACATTCTTTCCGCAATCGTCTCAAACTTGAGTTTGAGAAAATTTTGAAGGGTAAAGGGATCATTCCTGCTGACTCTGACATATGGATTCCTGAAAATTCTCCTATCTGGGTGGACTGGCTGTATGTATCAAGGCCAACTTAGTTGGGCCTGACATGAAGTATCTCAATTATGATACATGCGTCGGTGGTAAGTATCCTGTAACTTTTGCTTATCCTGCACATATTCTGTTAGTTCAAAGGAAAGCGGGAAATATTTAAGAGGATATACCTTATTTGCAGTTGACGATTAGCTGTCTAATAGTTATTATCCCTCTGAAAGGGTAACTACTTTCCTGACAATTTCCTCTTTTTGAGAGGTCGTGGCCATTCTACTGCGGGGTGGAATGCTTTCTTCGTTGTTTGCAGGCTGGAGGATTCTCAAGGTTCCAAAGCATGTTAAGGCGCTACTAGGGCTTCAACTTTAGATCTTCTACCAGAATTGTAAATTTTAGCATAGCAGACTTGAATGCCGGGCATGCCAAAGTCAAGCAGGAAAGTTCACAGGTGGTTGGCCTGTTTTCAGTACTGGAGCTGATCTTGATAAGATAATTGATCTGATTGATGCCCCTGCCATTCCTACTCGGTATATTCAGCATGTTACCATGTACGTATGATTCAGTCATGTAGTCTACGTACAATTGACCTGGCTTGTCTTTGCCCCACCATATGAATCAGTAATGTTTGCTTTTTGATCAAGTGTATTCGCAGAGTGTGTGAGTCAATGTTCATTCCTGCGACAAGGCAGGGTAAGACAAGGATTATATTGGAAAAGTATCCTGAGCCGATGAAGGCTAGTATGTTTTGTGAGAAAAAGGAATTATGGCGCTCGGTCAGGCGAGGAATAATTTCTGATCGGTGTTAGTATCTAGCCCTGACAAGAGGGATGTCATTCGCAGAAATGTCAAACAATGGTATTTTGTCCAACCAAGTAGAATTCCCTTGGTAGAATCATTAATCATTTTGTACATATGCCCCGGGAGAATGTCCTTGTAAAGACAATTTTATATTTTGTTGGTCCTAGTCAGGGAGATTATCCCTGATAGGATAGATATACATTTTGCTACCTTTGCCTCAGAGGGTAAGGGTTTTATTAATGATATAAAGTTCGTCTTTCAGGCTTGCTTTGTTTAATCCTGTCATTCATTTCAAACCTGTTAACCTATTTTCTTCAAACCTGTTAACCTGTTTTCTTTAAACCTGTTAACCTGTTTTTTTAGTGTTTGCTCCTGCCTTGCGATTAAAGCCAACGTAAGTCATTCAACCACATATAGTTTTTGCCATAGTGATTGAAGGGGTGGGAAAACCGGCCTGACATGAGGGCTTATGTCCCCTGCTTGACTGGAGGGCTTGGTACTCGGCCTGACAGGAGGGCTTTTCACACTGATGGTCGGGATAAAACACCCTTGCACCATCTAGCTGCATCCAGCAGGTTGTAGATGTGTGCAGCAAATTTAGTCAGGTCAGGCAATTATTTCATGCTTGATTGGTCCTGCTATTTACTGTATCCGGTGATGGTTACCAACTCGTTAGGCACAGTTAAGTGCAAAAGATTTTTTAGAACCTACTGTACAGTAGAGTAGCCCTCAATCCTAAAGATTTTATTTATGCAATAACAATTCATGTATAATTTTTTCAGGATTTAAGTAAAACAAATTTGGTTAGAACATCCAGCATGTGAAACGAAAACAAGTAGGTAAGAAAAGAGTGCACATTGTCATATAACAAATTCAGGAAAGGCACGGTATAACACACATTCAGATGAGTATGTTTGGAGTTTTTACCTATAACATGCAGAACATAAATTACCACAAGTATGATTGTGCTTTTAGGTGGATGACATTTCAAGATATTAGAATCATGTCTCCTTGCAGTGTTTGTAGCATGTAAGGTTCTTCATTCTATTAGGATCAGGCTGATATTTGCTTCAAAGATATTCAAACCATATCTACATGGATTTCAGCAGGGATGGCTTCTTCACAACCATAAACCAATGAATAAGAAGTTTGGCCAGGCTGGCAATATTTTTCTTTTTTACGACCACCTTTTCATTTAATTCAGCTTGACCATTTGCTTTAGGTTAGCCATGCTCCACTTCACAAATGGCAAGGGTGTAGAGATTGGAGGTAATAACTTAGACCTTTGATGAATAGTTGGAGCATGCTTATGGCAGGCTTCACATTTCATGCTGTAGTCCATGCAGTCAGACCTCAGGGTTGGCCAATAGTAGCCAGTCTTGAGAACTTTGCTTTGCTTCATGTGGTACGAGAAATCTCAAGTATGGTCCGACCTGAAATCTTTTAAACAAATTATCATTGATGATAAAATAGGTAGAAGCTCTAATTCTAAATGCTCTAGCCATATGCCTGGCCTGAGGTAGTATTACTCGCAGGAACCAATCATAATAAGGCTTAATCTATGAATCAATTTCAGTATTGACAGGGTTCCCCAATTCAGGCTTGCTGATGGCATATTCAAGTAAATGTACAAAAGGTAGTTTATCATAACAGGGGTGAAATTTGAACCAAGGCTGGCTAAAGCATCGGCCTGGGTATCCAGGTCTCTTCGTATTTGCTCAATATCAAATGAAATGAATTTATCGCAAAGTATTTATGCATATTCCAAATATAAAATCATTTTTTCATTCTTTGCCGTATAAATTCCTTTTATTTGATTTGCAATTAAAAGTGAATCAGTTTTTACCTTTAGGTTTTGAACACCGCGGTCTAGACATACCTTGAGTCCTGCTATGAGGGTTTCATACTCAGCCTCATTGTTAGTGGCTTTGAATTCACAACTCACAGCCTGGGCTATAGTGTCCCCTTGTGGCGATTTTAGCACTAATCCTAATCCCGTGCCCCAAACATTAGATGCCCCGTCTGTGAACAGGATCCATTCCAGGTCTGAGATCTTATTGTCTAATTGGTTAACTTCCTTGGCCAGGTCTAATTCCAGGTTAGGGCTGAAATCAGCTACAAAGTCTGCTAAGGCCTGTGATTTGATTGTTGTCCTGGGTTCAAAGGTAATATTATAGGTACTAAGCTGGACTGACCATTTGACCATCCTACCTGACAGTTCAGGCTTCCGCAGGATAAATTCTATGGGTTGGTTGGTCTTGATTATGATAGGGTGACATTCGAAATAAGGATGCAGCTTAGGACATGACATAATTAAAGCTAAAACATATCTTTCAAGTAATCCATACCTTATTTCAGCATCTAGTAGAATTTTACTTACATCGTAGACGTGATGCTGCTGACCTTCCTGTACTTTAACTAGGCACTGACAGTATTATCAATAAGAGAGAGATAAACCGGCAGGGGGTTTTCCTTTGCCTGGCTCCAGTAAAAATGGAGATGATGATAAATATAGCTTCTAATCATTGAATAATGTTGCCTCGTATTCAGGAGTTTTTTAATTTCCTCGTAGATGCTTATATTTCTTTCAGGGGCGAATTTGCGCTGTTTCTGCCGCACAGACTTAAAAGATATGTCAATATTGAGCCTATAGTTGATAACATTAGCATATACTCCAATTGTATAAAAATGAGATCAAGCAAAGCCATATATATATATATATTTATATATATATTTTTTATTTTTTAGAAACTTTCTAATTCAGGCCTGACAGAATCAGGGGAGTGAGATCTTATTAGGACATGTATGTCAGGGTACTCATACCTAATCTATTTCCATGCAGGATGATGCTACACATGTGCCCCTAACTGGGTATTGTAATTGCTAGGTAAGAAACATACCTGACTCGGAAGGCTTTAAGGTTTCAAAATAACAATCCAGGGCTGATTTTTGTTCAGGTCAGAATCCGGCCTGTCAGTATTGCTACCTTTGCCCCAGAGGGTAAGGGTTTTATTAATGATATAAAGTTCGTCTTTCAGGCTTGCTTTGTTTAATCCTGTCATTCTTTTCAAACCTGTTAACCTGTTTTCTTCAAACCTGTTAACCTGTTTTCTTTAAACCTGTTAACCTGTTTTTTTTAGTGTTTGCTCCTGTCTTGCGATTAAAGCCAACGTAAGTCATTCAACCACATATAGTTTTTGCCATAGTGGTTGAAGGGGTGGGAAAACAGGACTGACATGAGGGCTTATGTCCCCTGCTTGACTGGAGGGCTTGGTACTCGGCCTGACAGGAGGGCTTTTCACACTGATGGTCGGGATAAAACACCCTTGCACCATCTAGCTGCATCCAGCAGGTTGTAGATGTGTGCAGCAAATTTAGTCAGGTCAGGCAATTATTTCATGCTTGATTGGTCCTGCTATTTACTGTATCCGGTGATGGTTACCAACTCGTTAGGCACAGTTAAGTGCAAAAGATTTTTTAGAACCTACTGTACAGTAGAGTAGCCCTCAATCCTAAAGATTTTATTTATGCAATAACAATTCATGTATAATTTTTTCAGGATTTAAGTAAAACAAATTTGGTTAGAACATCCAGCATGTGAAACGAAAACAAGTAGGTAAGAAAAGAGTGCACATTGTCAAATAACAAGTTCAGGAAAGGCACGGTATAACACACATTCAGATGAGTATGTTTGGAGTTTTTACCTATAACATGCAGAACATAAATTACCACAAGTATGATTGTGCTTTTAGGTGGATGACATTTCAAGATATTAGAATCATGTCTCCTTGCAGTGTTTGTAGCATGTAAGGTTCTTCATTCTATTAGGATCAGGCTGATATTTGTTTCAAAGATATTCAAACCATATCTACATGGATTTCAGCAGGGATGGCTTCTTCTCAACCATAAACTAATGAATAAGAAGTTTGGCCAGGCTGGCAATATTTTTCTTTTTTACGACCACCTTTTCATTTAATTCAGCTTGACCATTTGCTTTAGGTTAGCCATGCTCCACTTCACAAATGGCAAGGGTGTAGAGATTGGAGGTAATAACTTAGACCTTTGATGAATAGTTGGAGCATGCTTATGGCAGGCTTCACATTTCATGCTGTAGTCCATGCAGTCAGACCTCAGGGTTGGCCAATAGTAGCCAGTCTTGAGAACTTTGCTTTGCTTCATGTGGTACGAGAAATCTCAAGTATGGTCCGACCTGAAATCTTTTAAACAAATTATCATTGATGATAAAATAGGTAGAAGCTCTAATTCTAAATGCTCTAGCCATATGCCTGGCCTGAGGTAGTATTACTCGCAGGAACCAATCATAATAAGGCTTAATCTATGAATCAATTTCGATTTGATGTGGTTCCCCAATTCAAAGCTTGCTGATGGCATATTCAAGTAAATGTACAATAGGTAGTTTATCATAGCAGGGGTGAAATTTGAACCAAGGCTGGCTAAAGCATCGGCCGGGGTATCCAGGTCTCTTCGTATTTGCTCAATATCAAATGAAATGAATTTATCGCAAAGTATTTATGCATATTCCAAATATAAAATCATTTTTTCATTCTTTGCCGTATAAATTCCTTTTATTTGATTTGCAATTAAAAGTGAATCAGTTTTTACCTTTAGGTTTTGAACACCGCGGTCTAGACATACCTTGAGTCCTGCTATGAGGGTTTCATACTCAGCCTCATTGTTAGTGGCTTTGAATTCACAACTCACAGCCTGGGCTATAGTGTCCCCTTGTGGCGATTTTAGCAATAATCCTAATCCCGTGCCCCAAACATTAGATGCCCCGTCTGTGAACAGGATCCATTCCAGGTCTGAGATCTTATTGTCTAATTGGTTAACTTCCTTGGCCAGGTCTAATTCCAGGTTAGGGCTGAAATCAGCTACAAAGTCTGTTAAGGCATGTGATTTGATTGTTGTCCTGGGTTCAAAGGTAATATTATAGGTACTAAGCTGGACTGACCATTTGACCATCCTACCTGACAGTTCAGGCTTCCGCAGGATAAATTCTATGGGTAGGTTGGTCTTGATTATGATAGGGTGACATTCGAAATAAGGATGCAGCTTAGGACATGACATAATTAAAGCTAAAACATATCTTTCAAGTAATCCATACCTTATTTCAGCATCTAGTAGAATTTTACTTACATCGTAGACGTGATGCTGCTGACCTTCCTGTACTTTAACTAGGCACTGACAGTATTATCAATAAGAGAGAGATAAACCGGCAGGGGGTTTTCCTTTGCCTGGCTCCGAAGAAAAATGGAGATGATGATAAATATAGCTTCTAATCATTGAATAATGTTGCCTCGTATTCGGAGTTTTTAATTTCCTCGTAGATGCTTATATTTCTTTCGGGGGCGAATTTGCATACTGCTTTTACACCGCCTGAGACTTAAAAGATGTGTCAATATTGAGCCTATAGTTGATAACATTAGCATATACTCCAATTGTATAAAAATGAGATCAAGCAAAGCCATATATATATATATTTATATATATATTTTTTATTTTTTAGAAACTTTCTAATTCAGGCCTGACAGAATCAGGGGAGTGAGATCTTATTAGGACATGCATGTCAGGGTACTCATACCTAATCTATTTCCATGCAGGATGATGCTACACATGTGCCCCTAACTGGGTATTGTAATTGCTAGGTAAGAAACTTACCTGACTCGGAAGGCTTTAAGGTTTCAAAATAACAATCCAGGGCTGATTTTTGTTCAGGTCAGAATCCGGCCTGTCAGTATTGCTACCTTTGCCCCAGAGGGTAAGGGTTTTATTAATGATATAAAGTTTGTCTTTCAGGCTTGCTTTGTTTAATCCTGTCATTCTTTTCAAACCTGTTAACCTGTTTTCTTCAAACCTGTTAACCTGTTTTCTTTAAACTCGTTAACTGTTTTTTTAGTGTTTGCTCTTCTTGCGATTAAAGCCAACGTAAGTCATTCAACCACATATAGTTTTTGCCATAGTGGTTGAAGGGGTGGGAAAACAGGACTGACATGAGGGCTTATGTCCCCTGCCTGACTGGAGGGCTTGGTACTCGGCCTGACATGAGGGCTTTTCAGACTGATGGTCGGGATAAAACACCCTTGCACCGTCTTGCTGCGTCCAGCCGGTTGTAGATGTGTGCATCAAATTTAGTCAGGTCAGGCAATTATTTCATGCCTGATTGGTCCTGCTATTTACTGTATCCGTGATGGTTACCAACTCGTTGTTGGAATATGTGTCCTCCGACAATAATGCGATCACGACTGTTGATCATGATGATCACATGTTTAAATCTCATTATAAAGAATACAATTGGGAAGTAATTTTTATCACAATCGGTCGTCAACATATATCGGTAATGATTGGGTGACTAAAGTTTGACATTACTTGTCGTGCGGCGATTGACGGTGGTGATCGATTGACCCCTAGGTCATACCTATAGGGCAACACTCTTAATTGATCATTTAATTAATCGTATAACGTTACGAGTTAATTAAATTACTTGAAAAATTGACGGACGATTTTGGAAGTAAAATTTACGTATCTCATTGAAATTTGATTAAATGAGATACTGATGTCGAGTAATTGAATTGTATCATTACTCAAATGAAATTATTGTTTAAAGAAACAATTGAAATTGAATGAATTATTATAAATACAATTTATTGTGATTTGTAAATTGGTAAAATATTTTGGTACAAGTAATTATGAATTACTAAGTCGGTTTTTGTATATGACGTATTTTTATTAATACGTTGATTTTTAATATGTTAAAAATACATAACAAATTTATGTTACATATGACATGTGACATATTGATAATTTTCAGACAAAAATAAAATGGGTTCCATTTTATGGAGGTGCCGAAATAAGGAGGAGGTTTAGGCTAATATTGTGTTTGTTTAAATTAGTGGAAAACATAATCATTCACTAATAGCCTAGTCATGCAACCCTAGTTTGCATTGTGAAGACAAACAAAGGCATGCATTGGCTCCCCTACCCTCCTCCTACCCGGTTTTCTTGACAAAGAAAGGCAAGGGTTTTTGCCTTATATTTTTGATAAAACAATACATAATGTTGTTGTTGTTACTACAATTATTCATTCATCAAAAATTAAGAATTTTAGAAAGATAAAAATACTTCCTCTCCTCTCGTCTCTCAACCAGTTTTTGGGAGATTAAAAACCAAATTATTTTGGGTCAATTTTCATACAAAAATTAATATTATTTAGTATTCATAGTATTAATTTTATTAAGAGTAAGCTTTGGGTATAAATCCTTGGGAGAGATCCTACACTTGGGTCTTTATTTATCCAAAAGGAAAGCTCAAGAACAAGAGAGAAAGGTGTTCTCTCTTGTGCCCATTTGAACCGAAAATCCAATGTAAGAATGGATGTTTCTTCCTTATTTTGTTTATTTGTTTGCATGCATAAGATCATTAGTTAATTTTATGACAAATTAAATTAAAACATATATGAATATGTTAAGTATATAGATCTACTTTTCTTTCAATCGGTATCAAGAGCCATGGTTGTTTGCATGCAAATCGGTTAAAAGTTTTTCCGAGTTATAAAGATTAACAAATAAAACTTGTATAATTTGTGTTATTATGATATATCACGAAATTAATTCATGCATGTTAAAATTTCTGGTCCTAAAATGTTTTTAGGATATTTTGGTTATTTTACGGATTTTTATTGTTCATATTATTCAATAATGGCATTTAAATATGATTTTATGAGTAAAAATGTCATTTTCGTCTAAAATTAGCTATACTTCGAATTTTCCAGTGATTTTTGGATATGTTGTCACATATATTATTTTGAGATAGCCTGTAATTTTCATAATTTTTGGACTTCTTATACTCGAAAAATGGATTTTTCATTATTAAATTCGGATTTAGGTGAAAAATAGGTTAATATGAGATACATTTCGAATATGCTCATAGAAATTTAATATGTTGTCACATGCAATTTTACAAGATGTGTGTAAAATAATAGGCTATAGTAAAGTCTTTTTGCATGATTTATGGATTTTTGAAGAAAAATAGCATAAATAGTGACATTATTAGTAAAAAATTAGTAAAACATAATCTATGACTAAGGAAAAACGTCCAATGTTGCATTTTATTATCTTTTTCAGATCTAAAATTGAAAAGTTAATGAATATAATTTTTTCCATGTTTTTATGATTATTTTAGTTAAAACCGATAAACCGCAACATTGTTTTTCCGGATAAATTTCGAAATTTTTAACCTAATTTTTTGAACATTATGAGTGTCATGGTATTTTTTCCAGAATGTTCATGAGTTTAAATTTCAAATTTTGAATTTATTTGAAATTTTGTGAATTTATTTGAAGTTTATAGCTTATTTTTGTAATTTTTGGTCCATTAATGAACAATTTTTAGAAATATGAGTTAATTATGGTCAAATAATTAGTGAAAACTAAATTTTGAGTCCTAAGAGGTTAGGGTAATTAACTTATGCATAAATATGAATTTATGTAATTTTTGTGATTATAAAATGTCGAAATCACGCAAATCCGTAAAAACCGAGTAATATACGATATTGGCTAATTAAAGGCGATTTAGCATAAAATTGGGCATGTTCATACATATTACAATGCTGCATTTTCTTTATGATTGTCATAATTTTAATTTATGTAATTTTTGAATTATGTAATTTTACTTAGTATGGCTTTAGTTTTTAATTGGTATTTCCCGAAATGTATGGGAATATCGATTCGGTTGTAATTTTATTGTGATCTCGTATCACCGTTTTGTAATTTAATAGATTTATTTTATTTTAATTACAAATGTATAATAGGAAATTATGTAATTTGCTATGTAATTTAATTTATCTCGGAGTTCCCAAAGACGGATTTCTTCAAGATGGCGATACATAAAGACGGTGTTACCTCGAGATGCGTGCCACAACCGAAGTTCAAGGGACCAATGGAGTTGGTTTCCGAATATGTAATAGTTAAATAGTTTTTCTATTTTAGGAAGGCCATACTAGGATTTATTTTATGTTTGCATTTTATTTATATGTCACATGCATCGCTAAATCGCCATAACTAAAACATGCATCCTCATCTCATCGAGTTTATCGACCGTGTCAATTAGAATTATCGTAGTTCACCGCTTTAGTTCACTTAAAACGTGATAGATAGTAAATTGACATGACCTTTCGCTAAAACAATTAATTGAGACATAGCCTTACCAAATAGTAGAAACCATGAAAACCTATTTCGCGAGGGAGTGCACTCGGCCCTACCGGGGTACAAACCTTGTTACGTAGGGGAAGTGGGTGATGAATGTTAATCCACCGAGTTCATGTCAATGAGGGTTTCATCGGCCATACCGTGCCTAAATTGATGTGGATTTGGATCATGGACATATTTATTCGAAATTTGGATTGAACTCAACAAACGTTTTTCGATAATGGTTTCATCGGCCATACCGTGCCCTTATCGGATGTGTTTTGGGCTATAGATAATTATTAGAGTAATTTTATCGACCAAGAGTTCTAAAAGTAGAATCGATTAAAACGTTAATCCACCGAGTTATATTGATAAAGGTTTCATCGGCCATACCGTGCCTAAGTCAATATGAATTTGGGTCTTGGAATCATTTATCTAGTTGGGTAGAGGTCACTAGAAAAATGCATAAAACTTGTTTAAATCATACATTTTTACGAGTATTATTAAAACGACATTTGTTTTACTCCTTCTATTTTGTTTTGTAGACCACTTCTTTTTCTCATAACTAATGGCAACACCAACCCCTAACGCCACGCCTCTCGCTAGTTCATCATGGCTCCGATCCTTCATGGATCGATGTAAACTTGAAAAGAATGGGTCAAATTTCTCCGATTGGGATGCCCAACTCAAATTTGCCGCCCAAGGTGACGACAAGCTTCGTTACCTTACCGAGGCCTCTCCACCCGAACCTACTACTAGGTCGACCGCCGCCACTAGCGAAGCATATGAGGCTTACCAAAAGGAGTCCGCCGCAATGAAAAATGTCTTGATATTTGCGATGGAGGCGGACCTCCAAAGGAGAGCCTTTAAAATGGGCAATGCTAATGAGATTTACTCCAAGCTTGTGACAATGTTTTCACAAACTCCGCGGATCGTCCAATATGAGGCGGCCGCGGCATTCTTTGATCTCGACTTCAAAGAGGGCCAAAAGGTTAGCCCTCATGTGCTCAAACTCATGGAGCATGTCGAGACCTTGAAAATTCAAAAGGTTGAAATCCCCAAAGAACTTGTTGTAGATAGGATTCTACACTCCTTGTCCAAAGTCAAAGCATATGTTCAATTCCGGGTGAATTTTAACATGCAAGACAAGGATGTGTCTCTTGAAGAATTGCACAAGTTACTTGTGCAAGCCGAAAGGGACATGGGGTTAAATGTGAACCCACCCAAGGATGTGCTTAACATAAGCACTAAGAGTAAGGGGAAGTTCAAGAAGAATGGGAGGAAGGGTAAGAAGCAAGCTCCCACATTCACCAAAGCTAGGACTTGTGAAGCTAGCACTTCAAAATTCAAGAAGGGTCCTCTTGATAAATGCCATTATTGTAATGGTATGGGACATTGGAAAAGAAATTGTTCCAAATACCTTGGTGATATTAAGGCTGGAAAGATCACTCCAGTAGGTAAATGACTATCCTTTCTTTTATGTTTCTAATTCAACTATGGTATTATGATACAAAGTTGTGATAATGTATCTCCCTTTTTATTGTAAATAGGGCCTCCACCAAGCAAAGACAAGGGAAAGGAAAAGCAAGCATAAGATACCATCAAGAAGCTAGGAATAGCTTTCATGGAGCTTCGCTTTTTATTGTCTTATTTTATTCATGTTTTGAATTTTAGAACCTTAAGTTTCCGTGTTCGACATGGAAAGGTATTTTGGATAATGGGTTGTATTTTGGATAATGGTGACTTGGTTTGCAACCCAAGTCACCCGTTTTATCATTTTATCCTTTTGTTCTAAAATTCATGTTTAAATGCTTACTCTTAGAAACATATAACTTATAGTGATCTAATAGACAAATATAATGACGGGTTTCATTATATGTCCACATGCTTAAGGCTTGTGTATGATAATTTATAAAGCGATTTTGAGTCTATGAACTCTCTTGAAGGAATGTCAATCACCAAGTACACTTACGAAATCTATAACTATTAGTCAATCTATGAGATAGTTCTCCTTATAACTTCAACATCATTATTTGTGTCTCATATGCTATCTTTGAATCTATAGTGTATTTATTCTAAAGATAGAGTGGGAGAAAAATGAGGACACAACACACAAGACAAGATAAATTTATGTACTTGTGTAAATGCGATCTACGCAAGGTAGAATGATTTGAATGAAGGGTATATCTATTCACATAGTATACCAAATAGATGAGATCTATGGTCTCAAGTAAGTCCTATATGACTAAAGAGACCAAGTGAAGTAATCATAAGAGCATATTCTTAAGATAACTACGTGAAGTAATCATAAGAGCATATTCTTAAGATAACTACACGAGGAGACCAAAAGAAAGTTTTGGAATAAAATGACTAATGTAAAGTATTAACAAGAGTTTTGACTAAGTTTATGAAAATTATGACCAATAGTTTCAACCTTGAGATTTACTTAAGAGCCTAAATGAATCAATGTAACATCCTAGTAATAAGCGATATTTATGACTAGAGGTTGCAAGGATTGATATACCGATATCTTCAATAGCCAAAGTTTTAAACCACGCAAATGTCATTACTTAACATCATTATGAAAATGAATTGGTTAAAACCTCCTTCTAAAAGGGATATTTTGAAGGATGTGTATTAGGTATTACTCATATTTAATAAATGACATTGCCACACATCATTATGACATGAGTGTGTTAGAGATTTAAAATCTCTTTCCATAAGGTTAAAATGAGACCTCTTCGAAATAGGAATTTTGAAAGGATATGATGGGAACATATATGGTTTCATCTTAATAACTTTGCAAAGCAACATACATTCCAAATTTTGAAATATGTTCAATTGAGTGATCAATTTCGAAACATGTGGAATTAAGTGGGAGCATTAGAATCTATCATGTGAAGACATATAATTTAGTGGGAGCTATCATCCTTTGAATGTTTACAACTCATTACTCATTAGGAATGACGAGCTAATATCTTCTTTCACAAAGAAGTATTTGAGTTTTCAATTCTGGATGAATTTGGACTATGATGAATCCAATTACGACAAGAAATATTAGATTAGTATTAAGAGATACACATCATATCAACATACACATAGGTTATTCATGTAGATGAAAATGGAATTGCCATTAGTAGTCATGGTCGTTCATTGAACCTATGAACGGTTGATCTTATGATTATTAGTAACTAATGTTTCCGCCATTAGAGTAATCATGCACATGTCCAATGGTGAATCATGTGCATAAGAGCATGATGATTCATTGGTAAGCCATAATAGAAACGTCATGAATTCTCAAGTAGAATCCGATGAGTGATTTCCGTGTTTGTTGGAATGCTCTATTGTGTGTCAAAAGGTTGCACATATTAATGAAAATCCGAACACATGTAAGGATTTATGAGAATCCCAACCCTTTCAAGCTAGAAAGAAGAAATAATAAGTTTTGGAAAGATACTTAGTTGAATAAGAAGTTGCTCAAAACTAATCTTTCCTAATATGCTAGGACTTGTAAGAAGTGCTAGGCTAATCACCTTGACAAATTGTTGCAAGACTCTACAAAACATATACCTAGTGCATTGTGTGTGGATGGAGTACTTGATCAGTACAAGTTATATCATTCACGACAAATTCGTTCGTTATGTGATAATCGATAAGGAAGTTCTTTCAAGATAAAGAACCAAAACCGAGGTCGGGAACCTTGATGTGTACTTGGTAAGATTCATGCTATGAGAGAGAACATGAATGTAAAGGAAAATGCGATTATAAGAAGTTTGAACACATGGACACATGACATGTGAAACTTCTATTGCAATCAACAAGTGTTTATACACTTACGATTTGCATCACAAGGTTGTAATATGGTATTGACTACCCGAGTGTGATGTCGACATTTGTCGTTTGAGTTAATATTAACTCACTTTATACATTGTTATATCCAAACGGGTTTTAGAGACAATTGAACCCCGTTAAAGTGAACATGGATTAACATAGTATTTGCCCATAGTTACTTACATGAGGTGACGTCTCGAAGTGACTAAAGTGTGATACGATTGATGGCAAGTTCAAGTGCCATAGAGTCATGTGAGATGACTAGTCGATCACATAGGCAGACTGTTAGGAACATTTTGTCGGGCCTAATGACCGCTTATAGAGTTCTGGAAAATTTATATAGCCTGGTCGTGGCGAGAGCTGCTATAGTATTCAAATGAGTCGATTCTTTTGACTAAAGACTATTCGCCTAAGATGGCACAGTTTCAGATTAACTTTGATTTGTGTTACTACGACCTTCGTCAATGGGGTCAAATGGGCATATTTTGGGTTATGATGGCTGTGGCTAGTCGAAGGGAATGAGTGCGATAGGAATTGTCCATCCCTAGTCAGGGTTATAACAATATCTCAGGGCCACTCGAGGAGTAATGAACTAGAAATGTGTGGCCACGCTCGGAAGGTATCTATGATAGATAAATCCGGTCAATCAGTTATTCTCCAGATCGAGGAAACCACTCTCGATATGATCACTTGCAAGTACGACCTGAAAGACACCTTGCATTGAGTGGGAGATAGTAATAGGACAAGAGAATTGGTGATGCACACTTGTCGAGGACAAGTGGGAGATTGTTGGAAAATGTGTCCTCCGACAATAATGCGATCACGACTGTTGATCATGATGATCACATGTTTAAATCTCATTATAAAGAATACAATTGGGAAGTAATTTTTACTCGTCAACTCAATCAACATATATCGGTAATGATTGGTGACTAGAGTTTGACATTCTTTGTCGTGCGACGGTGGTGATCGATTGACCCCTAGGTCATACCTATAGGGCAACACTCTTAATTGATCATTTAATTAATCGTATAACGTTACGAGTTAATTAAATTACTTGAAAAATTGACGGACGATTTTGGAAGTAAAATTTACGTATCTCATTGAAATTTGATTAAATGAGATACGGTCTGAGTAATTGAATAGTATCATTACTCAGATGAAATTATTGTTTAAAGAAACAATTGTAATTGAATGAATTATTATAAATACAATTTATTGTGATTTGTAAATTGGTAAAATATTTTGGAACAAGTAATTATGAATTACTAAGTCGGTTTTTGTATATGACGTATTTTTATTAATACGTTGATTTTTAATATGTTTAAAATACATAACAAATTTTTGTTACATATGACATGTGACATATTGACAATTTTCAGACAAAAATAAAATGGGTTCCATTTTATGGAGGTGCCGAAATAAGGAGGATGTTTAGGCTAATATTGTGTTTGTTTAAATTAGTGGAAAACATAATCATTCACTAATAGCCTAGCCATGCAACCCTAGTTTGCATTGTGAAGACAAACAAAGGCATGCATTGGCTCCCCTACCCTCCTCCTACCCGGTTTTCTTGACAAAGAAAGGCAAGGGTTTTTGCCTTATATTTTTGATAAAACAATACATAATGTTGTTGTTGTTACTACAATTATTCATTCATCAAAAATTAAGAATTTTAGAAAGATAAAAATACTTCCTCTCCTCTCCTCTCTCAACCGGTTTTTGGGAGATTAAAAACCAAATTATTTTGGGCCAATTTTCATACAAAAATTAATATTATCTAGTATTCATAGTATTAATTTTATTAAGAGTAAGCTTTGGGTATAAATCCTTGGGAGAGATCCTACACTTGGGTCATTGTTCATCCAAAAGGAAAGCTCAAGAACAAGAGAGAAAGGTGATCTCTCTTGTGCCCATTTGAACCGAAAATCCAATGTAAGAATGGATGTTTCTTCTTTATTTTGTTTATTTGTTTGCATGCATAAGATCATTAGTTAATTTTATGACAAATGAAATTAAAACATATATGAATATGTTAAGTATATAGATCTACTTTTCTTTAACTCGTTAGGCACAGTTAAGTGCAAAAGATTTTTTAGAACCTACTGTACAGTAGAGTAGCCCTCAATCCTAAAGATTTTATTCATGCAATAACAATTCATTTATAATTTTTTCAGGATTTATGTAAAACAAATTTGGTTAGAACATCCAGCATGTGAAACGAAAACAAGTAGGCAAGAAAAGAATGCACATTGTCATGTAACATGTTCAGGAAAGGCACGACATAGCACACATTCAGATGAGTATGTTTGAAGTTTTTACCTAGAACATGCAGAACAGAAATTACCACAAGTATGATTGTGATTTTAGGTGGATGACATTCGAAGATATTAGAATCATGTCTCCTTGCAGTGTTTGTAGCATGTAAGGTTCTTCATTCTGTTAGGGTTAGGCTGATATTTGCTTCAAAGATATTCAAACCATTCTACATGGATTTCAGCAGTGATGGCTTCTACACAACCATAAACCAATGAATAGAGTTTGGCCAGGCTGGCAATTTTTTTTTCTTTTACGACCACCTTTTCATTTAATTCAGCTTGACCATTTGCTTTAGGTTACCCACGCCCCACTTCACAAATGGCTAGGGTGTAGAGATTGGATTTATAAATTTAGACCTTTGATGAATAGTCGGAACATGCTTATGGCAGGCTTCACATTTCATGCTGTAGTCCAGGCAGTCAGACCTCAGGGTTGGCCAATAGTAGCCAGTCTTGAGAACTTTGCTTTACTTCATGTGGTACGAGAAATCTCAAGTATGGTCCGACCTGAAATCTTTTAAACAAATTATCATTGATGATAAAATAGGTAGAAGCTCTAATTCTAAAAGCTCTGGCCATATGCCTGGCGTGAGGTAGTATATCTCGTAGGAACAAATCATTATAAGGTTTAATCTATGAATCATTGTCAGTATTGACAGGGTTCCCCAATTCAGGCTCGCTGATGGCAGATTCAAGTAAATGTACAATAGGTAGTTTGTCATAACAGGGATGAAATTTGAACCAAGGCTGACCAAAGCATCAGCCTGGGTATTCAGGTCTCTTGGTATTTGTTCAATATCAAATGAAATGAATTTAGAGCAAAGTATTTATGCATATTCCAAATATAAAATCATTTTTCATTCTTTGCCGTATAAATTCCTTTTATTTGATTTGCAATTAAAAGTGAATCAGTTTTTACCTTTAGGTTTTGAACACCGAGGTCAAGACATACCTTGAGTCCTGCTATGAGGGTTTCATACTAAGCCTCATTATCAGTGGATATGAATTCACAACTCACAGCCTGGGCTATAGTATCCCCTTGTGGCGATTTTAGCACTAATCCTAATCCCGTGCCCCATACATTAGATGCCCCGTCCGTGAACAGGATCCATTCCAGGTCTGAGATTTTATTGTCTAATTGGATAAATTCCTTGACCAGGTCTAATTCCAGGTTAGGGTTGAAAGCAGCTACAAAGTCTACTAAGGCATGTGATTTGATTGTTGTCCTGGGTTCAAAGGTAATATCATAGGTGGTACGGCCTGAACAGAACCAAGCCGAGGAAGAAGAAGCCGGGGAAGAAATTCAACTTGCGCAGAATACGCTCAACACTCATCGAAGGTCCATACCACGGCATAGACTACGCTGAGGGCAAATTGATAGGGCATATTCTGCACCCGCTGACCGAGTCAACATATTGAGCAAGTTCAAAGCCAAAAGACAGCAAGTCAACGTATTAGACAACCTAACCGACGCAGCCTGTCGGCCTGTCACTTGGGTCTCGGCTAAACAACTAACCAGCCGGGAGGCATATCCGCGTACTCACATCCAGTCCCCTCGGCATGGAGTCAACCAGGCCAGCCGGCCTGCCATGGGTCCCTCGGCCAAGGGTAGAACGGTCTTTCCACCTGCTAGCCACTTGGCCACTTGGCCACTACGTGACAAAAGGTGAAAGTCTATAAATACTCCTCAATCCTCATTGAGAAAAGGATCCACAATTCATCCAAAAACTCACTATTAATCTGGTATAAACTCCCTTATCTCTCTACAAGATATTTTTCCAAGTAACACACAACTTAATCTCTTTAAGTTTACTGACTTGAGCGTCGGAGTGAGTACGCTCGGTACCAAGCCGAGCCCTCAGTTTGTTCATCCTTACAGGAGAGAGCGAAAGGAAGAGTCAAGCAATGGCATCATTAAACAAGTTCAAGTGGTCATAATCCTGCTCCGGAATTACACCCGGAACAATAGGTACTAAGCTGAACTGACCATTTGGCCATCCTGCCAGACAATTCAGGCTTCCGCGGGATAAATTTTATGTGTAGGTTGGTCTTGAGTATTATAGGGTGACATTCGAAATAAGGATGCAGCTTAGTACAGGACATAACTAAAGCTAAAACATATCTTTCAAGTAATCCATACCTTATTTCAGCACCTAGTAGAATTTTACTTACATCGTAGACGTGATGCTGCTGACTTTCCTGTACTTTAACTAGGCACTGACAGTATTATCAATGAGAGAGAGATAAACCGGCATGGGGTTTTCCTTTGCCTGGCTCCAGTAAAAATGGAGATGATGATAAATATAACTTATAATCGTTGAATAATGTTGCCTCGTATTCAGGAGTTTTTTTACTTCCTCGTAGATGTTTATATTTCTTTCAAGGGCGAATTTGCGCTGTTTCTGCCGCACAGACTTCAAAGATGTGTCAATATTGAGCCTATAGTTGATAACATTAGCATATACTCCAATTGTATAAAAATGAGATCAAGCAAAGCCATATATATATATATATATATATATATATATATATATATATATTTATATATATATTTTTTATTTTTTAGAAAATTACTAATTCAGGCCTGACAGAATCAGGGGAGTGAGATCTTATTAGGACATGCATGTCAGGGTACTCATACCTGAGCTATTTCCATGCAGGATAATGCTACACATGTGCCCCTAACTGGGTATTGTAATTGCTAGGTGAGAAACTTACCTGACTCGGAAGGCTTTAAGGCTTCAAAATAACAATCCAGGGCTGATTTTTGTTCATGTCAGAATCCGGCCTGTTAGTTTTGGATGTCCCTGACTAGTTTTGGTAATTGGAACTCCAGTATTGCTTTAATCCGATCAGGACTGACTGTTATGTCTCCTTTGGTCACCATGTAACTCATAAACTTACCATATGTCACATAAAGTTGCACTTGATAGGACCAAAATATCTTACAAGGCTATCACAAGTAGCTTATAAATGATACACATGAATTATAAATCACAACCATGCATGTTAAGTAGCAGGCCAGGATAGATTATGTCTCCAAACGTTCATGTAGTGTAATGTGTGTAACATGTTAATATTAAAAATTATATTGTTCAAAGGTTCTAAAATCATGCTAGACATGCTTGATATATAACAAGGAAAAGTTAATGAGTAATCATGTAAGGATTCATAACAGTTGTATGATAATAGATCTAAGCATATCAGGACAGGCTAGGCCTGACAGGTTAATTCATCCTTCAAAAAGTCAACCAGGTAAGGCTTGGTCGATTTATTTTTCCTTGATCAGCCAGGTCATGGTAAGCTTGACTGACCCTGGCATATCAGGACTGCCCAAAAACTATCATATGTAATATGGTCACTACTAAAAAATATTTAATTCATATTTACCTTGGAATATGTATTATGATGACATATTTATTTAAAAGTTATGCGAAGGATACAACTTACCTATGCAGTAATTGTGGGATTTATCTGTATGTATCCCTTTAAATTTAAGGACTATAACGAATTATAACATGATGAAACTAGTCATAAAATTAAATTGCATAAACAAAATTGTAAAGGATTAAGAAATAACCTTCGGTCCTAGCAAATACGGCCTAAGAACAATATCAAAGTTGATATTCGCCTATCAGTTGCACCCAAGACGATATGAGATATGCCCTTTGATTTTGCTAGAATCGATCCAAAAATTAACTAAATAATTTTTAGGTTTTTTTTGTGTTTTTCATAGAGATGAGAGGCAAGAGAATTAGTCAGAAAAATTAGGTCAAAAAATTTACTCCTATCTCTCCCTTTAACCGTGTATGAGAGAGAGATTATGGTAGAATTTTTTTACTAATTACTCTGCCCATAATCCGAAATTAGGAGAGTTATTTCTCTTATTTTCGGTTATTCCAAAAATGTATAAAATGTGTAAATTGTCATCTAGTGAGGATCGAACCCATGACCTCTTGGTTTGAGTACCCTCACTATTACCATTATGACACATTCATCTTGTTGATATTAAATATAACCGATTACATTTAATTACGAATTAACATATTAATTCGTCCAAGCTAACATTACATACATTTAATTAAATATAACTTATTATATTCAATTTACGAATTTAGAGTTAATTCGTCTCAACTAATATTATTTAATCTTCATTAAATAATTGTCTCATCAACACATTGACTAACTGTTTAGTCATATAAGGCATCAATGTGATTATATTTCTATAACCACATCTCTCAAACACATCCTATAGGTGTGACCTTTAGGGACCAGTTGATCACCGCCATCTGTATGATAATAACGTCAAACTTTCTAGCAAGCCAACCGTTATTAGGTAATCGTTAATCAACTGATTAAAATACGAAGTATACCCTTGTGAACCTGTAAAAGATTTACAAATGTTATCACACTAATTTGTGGAGGACACAAGCTCCAACAAACTCCCACTTGTCGTCACAAGTGTATGTGCGATAACCGATTCTCATATCCTAAAATTTCTCCCACTCAATGTAAAACAATTTGCAAATCCTTATTCACAAAGGTTGTATTTTACAAGCGATCATGATCAAGAGTGGTTTCCCCGACTTAAGAGTAACTTAACTGATAAACGAATCATCATTCGAGCATGGCCATGCATTTCAGTTACAACTCCTCGAGTGGCCCCGAGAAATAACTATACTTGATAAGGGTTGGATATTTTCCTCAACTCGAATCCTGCAGATGTAAGCACAGTATGAAATGACCCGAAAAAATCTACTTAGCCTCCGATTCACGGCAGACCGTGAGAAAGAAACCAAAGTCACCCAAAAACTGCCTTAATCTCAAGAGACAGTCGATAGTCAAAAGAATCGACTCTAGGAACACAATGGATGTCCTATCCATGACCTGGCACCGAATGTTTTAAACATTTAGGACTCCATTACGTTGTCACAAAAATTTGTCCTACGAGGTATCGTTATAATCTCGCATTTGTGATCGATCAGTCAACAGTTTGACTTATGGCTCTTTGAACCCACCATCTATCGACTGCACAATATAATAGCCGGAGTTATCAGCTCACATGGGCGATTACGGACCAAACAAATATAATGTAATTCAGTTCACTTTGTGGCGTTCAATGTTGTCAGTACAATCCACATGAAAAACAAAATATTATAATAAAACGATGAAGTTATAAATAGTATATGAAAAAGATAATGTATCAAATCCATAATCAAGTACTACAACTCAGGAACACGTTTAATTCCCATGGAAATAACGTGCCCTACATGCTTATCATAATTCAACGGTTTAGTGAGAGGATCCGCGATGTTATCATCCGTCGCAATCTTGTCTATCACTATCTCCTCTTGCTCCACGTAATCACGGATCAGGTGAGCTTTCCGATGTACATGTCTAGATTTGATGCTAGACTTTGGCTCCTTAGCCTGAAAGATGGCACCCCTATTGTCACAATAGATGGTGATCGGGTCATTCGAACTAGGAACTATCGTAAGTCCTTGTGAGAATTGACGCATCCATATCGCTTCCTTAGCTGCTTCCGAAGAGGCATAATACTTGGATTCAGTAGTAGAATCTGCTACAACACTCTGTTTGGAACTCTTCCAGCTGACCGCAGCACCATTAGGAGTGAAGACGAACCCGGACTGATATTTTGAATCATCTCGATCTGTTTGGAAGCTAGCATCTGCGTAACCGATTGCGCATAGCTTAGTATCGCCTCCATAAGTCAATACCCTATCCTTAGTCCTCCGTAGGTTCTTGAGGATATTTTTAACAGCTATCCAGTGTGTTTCACTTGGATTCTTTTGGTACCGACTCGTCATACTCAATGCATATGCCACGTCTGGACGTGTGCATATCATGGCATACATGATTTATCCTATTGCAGATGCATAAGGAACACGACTCATGCGCTCAATCCCTTCAGGCGTCGTGGGTGACTGAGACTTGCTCAACTGCATCCCAGACGTCATTGGAAGGTTCCCCTTCTTGGAGTTGGTCATGCTGAACTTCTCAAGAATCTTATCCAAATAAGACTCCTGACTAAGTGATAACGTCCGTCGTGATCTATCTCGGTAGATACGAATTCCCAAAATGCGTTGTGCCTCACCCAGATCTTTCATCTGGAAATGGTTCTTCAACCATTCTTTAACCGAAGATAGGAGATGAATGTCGTTCCCAATCAGGAGTATGTCATCGACATACAATATCAAGAATACAATCTTGCTCCCACTCGACTTGATATATAAGCATGGTTCTTCGACCGATCGAGTGAAACCATACTCTTTTATCACCTGGTCGAAACGATGATTCCAACTCCGAGAAGCTTGCTTAAGTCCATAAATGGAACGCTTAAGCTTGCATACTTTCTTAGGATGTTCAGGATCTATGAAATCTTCGGGTTGCACCATGTACAACCCTTCCTCCAAATAACCGTTTAAGAAGGCGGTTTTCACATTGCAAATTTCATAATCATGAAAAGCGGCAATCGCTAAGATTATCCGAATGGAACGTAGCATGACTACAGGTGCAAAAATCTCATCATAATGCAATCCGTGCACTTGAGTGAAACCTTTTGCCACTAGTCGTGCCTTATAGGTATCTGGTTGCGCGTCTATAGAACGCTTTATTTTGTAAAGCCATTTGCACTGTAGAGGTTTTACCTTATTAGGTAAATCAACTAGATCCCATACGTCATTCTCATTAATGGAGTCCATCAACAGATTGCATGGCTTCGAGCCATAGTTTTGAGTCGGAACAGGCCATAGCACCTTTATAGGTAGCGGGTTCATTACTCTATAGGAGTAAAACGTCATTCTCCTCGACCATACCAATGTATCTGTCCGGAGGATGAGAGACTCTACCCGACCTCCTAGGTTCCTCAGGAATATTAACCATATCATCAGTTGGAGGAACAACTTCCTCCACCTGTTCCTCGGTTGTTGGTTCTGGAATCTCCGACAGCTCGAAGGTTCTATTACTCGTCTTGTTCTCGAGAAATTCTTTCTCTAAGAACGTCGCATTAGCCGCAACAAAAACTCGATGTTCAGTAGGCGAATAGAAGTAATGACCAAATATTCCTTTTGGATAACCTATAAAGTATGTCTTGACCGATTGCGGGCCGAGCTTATCCTCGTGTCTCCACTTGACATAAGCCTCGCAGCCCCAAACCCGAATAAAGGACAAGTTAGGGACCGTTCCCTTCCACCTTTCATATGGAGTCTTGTCGACAGCTTTAGTCGGACTTCGGTTAAGTATAAGAGCAAACACAAAAGAGCAAAACCCCATAATGAATCAGGCACTACTGTGTGACTCATCATTGATCGAACCATGTCAAGTAAGGTTCGATTTCTCCGTTCGGACACACCATTTAATTGAGGTGTTCCAGGTGGAGTTAACTGTAGAACGATTCCACAGTCTTTACGGTGTTTATCAAACTCATTTGAAAGATATTCGCCACCCCGATCTGAACGGAGTGCTTTAACCTTTCTACCCAGTTGGTTTTCAACCCAGTTCTGGTATTCCGTGAATTTCTCAAAGGACTCACTTTTATGCTTCATTAAGTAGACATATCCATATCTACTCAAATCGTCCGTGAAAGTGATAAAATATCTATAGCCATCTCTAGCGGTAATTGACATAGGTCCACAAACATCAGTATGTATGAGTCCTAATAGGTCACTAGCGCGCATTCCAACACCTTTGAAGGAAATTCGAGTCATTTTGCCAATGAGACATGATTCACACGTGCCATATGTAGAAAATTCGAATGCGGGAATAGTCCCATTATCGACGAGTTTCTTTACGTGTTTCTCATTTATGTGGCCCATTCGACAATGCCATAGATAGGTTTGATCTTTTTCACCAACCTTTAATTTCTTATTATTCATGTGTAATACTTCCGTGGTTTGATCTAAGATATAAATTCCATTCATGGAAACTGCTTTACCAAAAATCATTTCATTGAAAGAGAAAATACAGCTATTATCCTTTATTGAAAATGCAAAACCGTCTTTAGCAAGTACGGAAACAGAAATAATGTTCTTAGACAAACTGGGTACATAGTAACAGTTATTTAAAAATAACTCAAAACCACTAGGGAGTTGGACTACATATGTTCCCTTCGAGACAACAACAACTCGTGCTCCATTCCCGACTCGCAGGTCCACATCACCTTTTTCGAGAGGTATGATGTTATTTAGGCCCTGCAAATGATTACACAGATAAGAACCACAACCAGTATCAAGTACCCAAGTTCCGAAACTTGCATGGTTAATCTCAATCATATGAATATAAGATGACATACCAACAGGAACGACACGACCTGCTTTGATGTCCTCATGGTAGACGGGACAGTTCCTCCTCCAATGTCCAGTCTTGTGACAATGGTGGCACTCAATGTCACCGCCCTTGCTCTTTGCCTTGCCCTGTGAGCCACTAGTCTCACCAGGCGCACTCTTACCGTTTCCTGGCTTTTTAAACTTTGGCTTACCTACAGCTAGGTCGCCATGAGCCTTGCCCTTACCTTTACCCTTGTTGGAAATCGTGAGAACATCCTGCTTCATGCTCCCACTCAATTTCATATCCTTCTCGATCTGTACGAGAAGGGAGTGTAGCTCATGAGGATTCTTTTTCAAGTCATTCATGTAGTAGTTCGCCCTGAAAAGGGCAAAACCATCATGAAGAGAATGAAGCATTCGGTCAATGACACTGCTCTCACTGATTTTGCAATCAAGTGCCTCCAGCTTCTCGACATTCTCAATCATATGAAGAATGTGTGGGCTAACCGGTTGGCCTTTCTGGAGTTTCGCATCAAAGAAGCGACAGGTATGCTCATATGTAACGATTCTCGGTGCTTTTGAGAACTCGTTAGTGAGCGTGGTGAAAATCTTGTTCGCACCATGGGCAATGAAGCATCTCTGCAAATTGGTTTCCATTGCAAAGATGAGTACGTTCTTTATCGCACCCGCTTCCATAACGAAGTCACTATAAGCGAGGGACTCGTTGACTCCTGCATTGGGGCACTGGGTTTACGGTATTGGCTCGATTAAGTACCCGAGCTTACCGTCGCAATGGCGACATTCCGTAGTGCCGCCTCCCAGTCCGCAAAGTTGGACCCGTCGTTTTTCAGACGTGTGAACTGATTTATTTGGTCCATGAATATTTTCAGCCAGGACTCGCGTCCAAGTGTGGCACTAGGCATTTGGATTGCGTTATTTCCAGACATTTTGTTGTAACAGTATTATCAAAATAAACGTGTTCTACACTGCGAGAAGAAGAATAAAAATAATAAGCATGTGCATCGATTTTAATTTAAGTCTAATGATCTAATGTCATAATGCGAAGACTCAAAACATTTATACAATTGACCTTCCTCAAGAATTATATAAATGATCCCAAGACTCAATTCTCTGTAAATTGATAAGCTAACCTTTTAGCTAATTCTATCGTTAGAATTCTTGGTCGATGAATTTCTGCAAATTCTATCTTTAGTCCATCATAATCACGAGAAACTCTTCGGACTATGATGTTGAGGTAAACTAAGTCAACACAACTACTTACCCAACGTAGAAGGGGTCATATTATGCTTACCGACGAAGAAGGGATTCATAGTTGTTTGCCCTTATAAAGACTAATCTCAATTTCCGTTTTAGAGGAAGATCCCATCAACTTTATTTTAATTCATTTTAAGTGAACTAATATTTAGCATGCGAGAATGAATAAACTAAGGTGATAGCTTAAAATATGTGACATCTGTATGTCCATGAAAACTAACATACAACCTATATGTGTCAATTTTCATGCATTTTAGTAGTAGGTGGTTTGGTTTTAGGCGGAATATGATGCATAAACTATCATGTGAATGAAAAGCGATATGAATGAAAACGTAAAACAATAAAAGTCCTAGTGTGGCCTATCCTATCAAAATGAACATTAAATACAAGTTTGGAATCCATCCTTGGACCCGCGAAGCTTGTCTTGATGTTCCATCTTGATCCATGTAGCGGGAGTGAGCTCCAATCTCCATCTTTAGTCTTCTTTTGAAAAATACAATAAATAAAATTTACATAATAAACCTATTTATTACATTCTAATTTCAAAACCCAAAACTAAAGAAAAATAAAGGAGATTCGATATCTCATAATTACATAAAAATTATGTTTCCTTCATTACGAAAACATAATTAACTAAGGCCACACTAAGTATTACAAATTACAACCGATTGCAAAAAAAAAATACGTAAATAAATTTATTCAACGATTCATTCAACAAAAATAAAATGCATCAACTAAAAATAAATTAAACATACATGACACAATTCCTTAATTATGTTGATTAATTTTATCCAAACCACCTATTTAAATCAAATTAAGTGACAATTCCTCAATTAATCACATTAAATTTAATCTTAATTCATATTAAACTTGTAATATGAATTTAATCCATCAATATTTTAAACTGCTTTAAAATAATTTGGTATCTTAAAATTGTGAACCGTTTCACAACAATTAATCATACATTGTAAAGGTAATGTATAATTAATATTGGCCAAAACAAACAAAAACAAAATCCCCCCTTTTTTTATATGTCTCGGATAATCAAGGAAAAACAAAACAAGTTTTTTTTTTCGGCAATAACAGCAAAAACAAAAAAACAGCCATTTTCTTATTTTGTACACGGTTTTATCTGTAAAAACCGAAACAAGACAATTTTTTATTTTTTTTATTTTTTTTTAAATCTGTCCTCTGTGAACAATAACCACGTGAACAGTAACAGGAAAAAAAAAATTTCTTTTCTCGGATGCTTTTCAAATCGGCATAAACAAAAACAGCCGCTAAAAAAAAAACTTTAATCGGTTTTTTAGGAGAAACCGAAAGAAAAAAACAGAAAATAATTTTTTTTTAAAAAAAAAATACTGTTCATCCGTGAACAGTAACGGAAACGAAAAAAAAAATCCACGGCTCAAAAAAAATCCAGCCGATTATATTTTTTTTTTCTCGCAAATCCTAATTATTGTTTACAAACAATTTTATGAAAATCTTCAAAATTAAAATTCGTGGCCTGAGCTCTGATACCACTTGTGGTATTTATCTGTATGCATCCCTTTAAATTTAAGGACTATAACGAATTATAACATGGTGAAACTAGTCATAAAATTAAATTGCATAAACAAAATTGTAAAGGATTAAGAAATAACTTTCGGTCCTAGCAAATACGGCCTAAGAAAAATATCAAAGTTGATATTCGCCTATCAGTTGCACCCAAGACGATATGAGATATGCCCTTTGATTTTGCTAGAATCGATCCAAAAATTAACTAAATAATTTTTAGGTTTTTTTGTGTTTTTCGTAGAGATGAGAGGCAAGAGAATTAGTCAGAAAAATTAGGTTAAAAAATTTACTCCTATCTCTCCCTTTAACCGTGTATGAGAGAGAGATTAGGGTAGAATTTTTTTACTAATTACTCTGCCCATAATCCGAAATTAGGAGAGTTATTTCTCTTATTTTCGGTTATTCCAAAAATGTATAAAATGTGTAAATTGTCATCTAGTGAGGATCGAACCCATGACCTCTTGGTTTGAGTACCCTCACTATTACCACTATGACACATTCATCTTGTTGATATTAAATATAACCGATTACATTTAATTACGAATTAACACATTAATTCGTCCAAGCTAACATTACATACATTTAATTAAATATAACTTATTATATTCAATTTACGAATTTAGAGTTAATTCGTCTCAACTAATATTATTTAATCTTCATTAAATAATTGTCTCATCAACACATTGACTAACTGTTTAGTCATATAAGGCATCAATGTGATTATATTTCTATAACCACATCTCTCAAACACATCTTATAGGTGTGACCTTTAGGGACCAGTTGATCACCGCCATCTGTATGATAATAACGTCAAACTTTCTAGCAAGCCAACCGTTATTAGGTAATCGTTAATCAACTGATTAAAATACGAAGTATACCCTTGTGAACCTGTAAGAGATTTACAAATGTTATCACACTAATTTGTGGAGGACACAAGCTCCAACAGTAATAACACTTAAATACCTTTTATGATTCATTTTTATGTTATTGCGTTTCATACTGTCGGTCAGCACTCCCTGTCTGGTACGTCCTGATTGGAGCTTAAAGGCAATCAGGCTTAATTAAAAGAGATACTATATTTTTGAGAACTCTTTCATCATTGACGTTCATCACTTTATTCCTTCCTCGGTCTCTTTCCACTAAGGGTGCACCATATTGCATGATATAGATCTCCTTGTGTCTAATCTCAGGCTTGGTACAGCCGTTCAGGGTTGAACTGAATGGCCAGGCTCGTAATGACGTTGAGGCATGCCCTGATACTGTCCAGAACTAACTTTGAAGCCTGTCACGATTAGGACTGGATTGTCGTGCCAGGCTTGAATTTTCAAAGTTCAAGGTTTCATTTCCTAAAAACATCAAATTATTAGAATTAAGAAAATTCACCATAGAATAAAAGCCAAAGTAACGAAATTTTAGGATATATTGCTTTTATTTTGCGAAACTTGTATTAGATCTAGGAAAAACTTATCTTTCAACTTCTTTCGTGACAAGTATGTCCTTAAAATCTGCATTCTCTTAGTCAATACTGGAGTTTGTTATACTTATGATTGTTGGAAGGAATTTTGACTTAATTTGGTAATTTTTCTTTTGGATCTAGCAATTCTTCAATGGAAATGGGAGTTATGGAAACTCTTGTATCAATTTTTTCTAAGGCTCTCAAACTTGTGAGAAGAGAGAATCTTGTGAACATTCTTGTAGGATTAATAAATTAGTTTCCCCACAGACGGCGCCAATTGTTTTGTCCATATTTTGCGCAGGGCTGGAAATATGACCAGGGTAGAATAGCATGGGGGTTAACTAGTATTATCCTATTTTGATGTTATCGTAATCGTACCTAGGCAGGATTGATTATAATAAAAGTAGGGCAAATAAGGTAAATAATATGACGAAGGAATTTGTACGTGGAAAACCCTTGAATGGGAAAAAACCACGGGCACCAAGCCAGGAGAGGATTTCACTATGATTTAAGAGGATTATTATATCACGAGCACAAAGTATAATATTTTCTCTAAGTATTATAATAGTCTTTCTTGCAATGTGATAAGTTGTGTTGTGCATGTTAGAGTATGCCTTGTCTTGCCAAATGATCTTCAAATGCTCCTTATATAGCCAAGTTGAATGGCTGCCAAATCTTTGTACTTAATGCTGAATATTCCTCCTTAATTGCTGTCTTGATTACTGTCTTTATTGCACATTAATGCCTATTAATGCTCCTTCTTTATGACCAAATCTTACTCTTAATGACCATATTTTTGTTGTAGAAATCTCATATATAATTATCCATGACTTGGTCAAATGTTGACCTTACACTTGACCGTTGTCCTCTCCTGCCTGGTGCCTGTCTTCATGTACCCTGATGGCTTGACGTCCTGACACCCTGATTGTCAGGCTAGGGTTGAACTTGATCCTAAAGATAATGCAGGAGTCCAGGCTCATCGATTGGTGCCAAACTTGGACTACCCTGATGGACCTGCCCTGATCGTCACGCCAGGGTAGAATTCTATCCTGTCAGTAGTGTGAAATTCCAGGCCCAACAATTGCCCCTTATCTCCTTATTATCGCTGGGTCAGGCCAGTAATGAGGAGATAACCTTCTCTTTTCATCTTTGGAAAACTTCTCCAGGACGATTCAGCGTGCATTATCATTAAGAAAATGGCTAGTTGCAGTAAATCCCAATCATTACCGTCTATAAATAATTTCTTCACCTCATGCTTTATTATCCACCAAAACTTAATCAATTCCTCTAAAATTCTCCCAATCTTTCTTCGATCTTTATCTTCAACCTTCGTCTATTTTCTCAGAAGTTACCAGAAAATCTAACCATGGTTGTAAAAAGAAAATCAACCATGGTTGCTGTTGCTCCTGGTACACCTTTCGTCCCAAACCCTGAAAATAAGCCTAAATCTTCTGGAAATCAGTCCATCACTCTTGGAGATGCATCCCCTGCTCTAGCTGTTGATAAGGTCACCATATTCTAAAAAACATTGAGCCAATCGAGGTTCTCAATAAATAACATTCTTTCAATCGTCTCAAACTTGAGTTTGAGAAAATTTTGAAGGGTAAATGGATCATTCCTGATGACTCTGACGTATGGATTCCTGAAAATTCTCCCATCTGGGTGGACTGGCTGTATTTATCAGGGCCAACTTAATTGGGCCTGACCTGACGTATCTCAATTATGATACATGCGTCGGTGGTAAGTATCCTGTAACTTTTGCTTGTCCTGCACATATTCTGTTAGTTCAAAGGAAAGCAGGAAATATTTAAGAGGATATACCTTCTTTGCAGTTGACGATTAGCTGTCTAATAGTTATTATCCCTCTGAAAGGGTAACTACTTTCCTGGAAATTTCCTTTTTTTGAGAGGTCGTGGCCATTCTGCTGCGGGGTAGAATGCTTTCTTCGTTGTTTGCAGGCTGGAGGATTCTCAAGGTTCCAAAGCATGTTAAGGAGCTACTAGGGCTTCAACTTGAGATCTTCTACCAGAATTGTAAATTTTAGCATAGCAGACTTGAATGCCAGGCTTGCCAAAGTTAAGCATGAAAGTTCACAGGTGGTTGGCCTGTCTTCAGTACTGGAGCTGATCTAGATAAGATAATTGATCTGACTGATGCTCTGCCATTCTTACTCGGTATATTCAGCATGTTACCATGTACGTATGATTTAGTCATGTAGCCTACGTACAATTGACCTAGCTTGTCTTTGCCCCACCATATGAATGAGTAATGTTTGCTTTTTGATCAAGTGTATTCGTAGAGTGTGTGAGTCAATGTTCATTGCTGCGAGAAGGCAGGGTAAGACAAGGATTATATTGGAAAAGTATCCTGAGCCGATGAAGGCTAGTATGTTTTGTGAGAAAAAGGAATTATGGCGCTCGGTCAGGCGAGGAATAATTTCTGATCGATGTTAGTATCTTGCCCTGACAAGAGGGATGTCATTCACAGAAATGTCAAACAATGGTATTTTGTCCAACCAAGGAGAATGCCCTTGGTATAATCATTAATCATTTTGTACATTTGCCCCGGGGTAATGTCCTTGAAAAGACAATTTTATATTTTGTTGGTCCTATTCAGAGAGATTATCCCTGATAGGATAGATATACATTTTGCTACCTTTGCCCCAGAGGGTAAGGGTTTTATTAATGATATAAAGTTCGTCTTTCAGGCTTGCTTTGTTTAATCCTGTCATTCTTTTCAAACCTGTTAACCTGTTTTCTTCAAACCTGTTAACCTGTTTTCTTTAAACCGGTTAACCTTTTTTTTTAGTGTTTGCTCCTGTCTTGCGATTAAAGCCAACGTAAGTCATTCAACCACATATAGTTTTTGCCATAGTGGTTGAAGGGGTGGGAAAACTGGCCTGACATGAGGGCTTATGGCCCCTGCCTGACTGGAGAGCTTGGTACTCGGCCTGACAGGAGGACTTTTCAGACTGATGGTCGAGATAAAACACTCTTGCACCGTCTTGCTGCGTCCAGCCGGTTGTAGATGTGTGCAGCAAATTTTGTCAGGTCAGGCAATTATTTCATGCCTGATTGGTCCTGTTATTTACTGCATCCGGTGATGGTTACCAACTCGTTAGGCACAGTTAAGTGCAAAAGATTTTTTAGAACCTATTGTACAGTAGAGTAGCCCTCAATCCTAAAGATTTTATTCATGCAATAACAATTCATGTATAATTTTTTCAGGATTTAAGTAAAACAAATTTGGTTAAAACATCCAGCATGTGAAACGAAAACAAATAGGCAAGAAAAGAATGAACATTGTCATGTAACATGTTCAGGAAAGGAACGGCATAGCACACATTCAGATGAGTATGTTTGGAGTTTTTACCTAGAACATGCAGAGCAGAAATTACCACAAGTGTGAATGTGCTTTTAGGTGGATGACATTCCAAGATATTAGAATCATGTCTCCTTGCAGTGTTTGTAGCATGTAAGGTTCTTCATTCTGTTAGGGCCAGGCTGATATTTGGTTCAAAGATATTCAAACCATATCTACATGGATTTCAACAGGGATGGCTTCTTCACAACCATAAACCAATAAATATGGAGTTTGGCCAGGCTGGCAATAATTTTTTTTTTACGACCACCTTTTCATTTAATTCAGCTTGACCATTTGCTTTAGATTAGCCATGCCCCACTTCACAAATGGCTAGGGTGTAAAGATTGGATGTAATAACTTAGACCTTTGATGAATAGTCAGAGCATGTTTATGGCAGGCTTCACATTTCATGTTGTAGTTCAGGCAGTCAGTGTTGGAGCTAGTGTCCTCCACAATTAGTGTGATAGCGTATATAAATATCTTATAGGTTCACAGGGTATACTTAGTATTTTATCAGTTGATTAACGTTTATTAATAACGGTTGGCTTGCTAGAAGTTTGACGTTATTATCATACTGATGGCGGTGATCAACTGGGCCCGAAAAGTCACACCTATAGGATGTGTTTGAGAGATGTGATTATATGAAAATATAATCACATTGCTGCCTTATATGACTAAAAGGTTAGTCCATGTATTTGACTAAAAGGTTAGTCAATGTGATGATGAGTCGATTATTTAATTCAATTAAATAATATCAGCTGAGAAGAATTAATTGTTAATTCGTAAAATTGAATATAAACTGTTATATTTAATTAATGTATATAATGTTAGCTTAAACGAATTAAGATGTTAATTTGTAATTAAACGTAAACGGTTATATTTAATTAGCAAATTATAAATATGCGATATTTATAGTTAATGTATATTTTATACGAAATTGTCATAATAAATGTTGACAGACCGGAATTAATAAATCGACTACAAACGGTCGTGTGTGGACTTATTAATATGTGACGGCATATATGACAATTGATTGATATACACATTTTATACAAATATGATAACAACCAAAATAAGAATATTTTCTTCTTATTCTTTTTGGGTTGTTACCCGGTTTAAGGGAAGAAAAAAGGAGAAAAAAAGATCTTCCCTCTTTCTCTCCTTTACACGGTTATAATAGGAGAAGAGAGATCATTTTTCTCTCTTAATTTTTGACCTAATTCTATCATCACAAAAACCCTAAAAACCATTAACAATTAGGGATCTCTTTCTAGCAAGAACAAGGGCATTTCTCAAAGTATTTTGGATGCAACGATTAGGAGAATATCGATCTCGATATTTGTTCTTAGGCCAAATTGCTAGGACCGAAGGTTAATTCTAATCTCTATTCTTTTGTTCATGCAATTCGTTTATGACTCGTTATTTCATATTTATAATTTCGTTATAATCCGCATTTCTTGATAAAGTATACCGATATTTCCCACAAGTGGTATCAGAGCATAGGCCAAGAAATTATTTTATATGATTTTCATAAATGGATTTAAACAAAAAAAAATTTTAAAACAAAAAAAAATATTTCGGCCGAATGATTTTTGCCGAGAGGTTTTTTTTTTTGCTTTTGATGTTTTTGTTCCATTTTGATTTATTGATATTGTTGTTTTAATAAGTTAAGATGATAATATGATAAATTTGTAGATGTTTTGATTTAATAAGAATTAAATTAAAATGTAAATGGAAATTGTTTTTAATTGTTGATGATTTGTTTTTGCTATATAATTTTGGCATACAAGTTAATTTAATTATGTTCAAATCAATTGTGATGAATCAAATATTCGGATAATCGACTTAATCCTAATTTAGATATTCATTTTAAGAGGTTAAATTGAATCATCTAGTTTGAATCTATGTTTAAATTAGAAGATGATGATTATGCCAATCTTGTTATATTAGTAACATTAAACATTTTTGTTCACATAAAAAGTTTTTTACGAGAAAAGAAAGAAAAAAAAACGGCTGAATGCCGTGAGCTTTTAAAAAGAAAAAAAAAATCTGTTTTTTTTCGTATTTAGGGCAAAATGGCGAGGGCATTTAAAATTAAAAAAAAAACCTTTTTTTTTTTGTTTTTGGAAATGCCGAGAGCTTTTATTAAAAAAAAAAAATTTTTTTATGTTGGGTTTGACCAATAATTATTATACATTAAATTTATAATGTATGATTGTTTGTTGTGAAAAAGTTCACAAATTAAAGATACCCAATTATTTTAAAGAGGTTTAAAATAATGTTGGATTAATACATATCAATAGCTAATGTGAATTAAGATTGGAATTATTGTGAGTAATTGAGGAATTGTCACATAATTTTGATAATTATAAAATAGGTGGTTTGGATAAATTACTCTACATAATTAAGGTATTATGTCTTGAATGGTTAATTTATAGTTGATGCATTTTTATTTAGTTGTGTGAATTGTTGAATGGTTTAATTTACGTATTTTTGCAATCGGTTGTAATTTGTATTACCTAGTGTGGCCTTAGTTGATAATGTTTTCGTAATGATGGAAACATAATTTTTATGTAACTTTGAGATCTCGAATCTCCTTTGGTTTTCTTTAGTATTATGTTTTTGAAATTAGAATGTAAATAGGTTTATTTTGTAATTTTATTGTAATTTTGAGAAGACTAAAGATGGAGAGTGGATTGCTCACTCCCGCTACATGGACCAAGATGGAACATCCAGACAATTTTCTCGGGTCCAAGGATGGATTCCAAAGTTGTATTTATGTTCATTTTGGTAGATATGCCACACTAGGACTCTGGTTTTTGTTTTACGTTTTTACATTCTCGTTGCTTTTCTATGCATGATAATTAGTGCATCATATTCCGCCTAATCCAAACCACCTACTAATATGCATGAAAATTGACTCATATAGATTGAATGTTAGTTATCATGGACATAAAGATGTCACACAATTTTAAGCCATCATCTTAGTTTATTCATTATCGCATGCTAGATATTAGTTCACTTAAAATGATTTAAAATATAGTTGATGGGATCTTCCTCTAAAATAAAATTGAGACTAGTCTTTATAAGGGCAAACAACTATGAATCCCTTCTTCGTTGGTAGGCATATAGGACCTTACTCTCCATGTGACCCCTTCTACGTTGGGTAAGTAGTTTGTGTTGACTTATTTTACCTCAACATTATAATCCGAAGAGTTTCTCGTGATTATGATGGACTATAGATAGAATTTACAGAAATTTATCAACCAAGAATTCTAATAGTAGAATTAGCCAAGAGGTTGGCTTATCAATTTACAGAGAATTTGCTTGAGTCTTCGCTTATAACAATTTTGCATTAGACTTAAATCATAACGATGAGTATGCTTATTATATTTTTCTTCCTTTTCGCAGTGTAGAATTTGTTTTATATTGATAATACTGCTTACAACAAATGGCTGGAAATAATGATATCCGTATGCCAAGTGCCACACTTGCACGCGAGTCCTGGCTCAAAACTTTCATGGACCACATGAATCAGTCCACACGACTGAAGAATGACGGGTCCAACTTTGCGGACTGGGAGGCATCATTACGGAATGCTGCCATTGCTGACGGTAAGCTCAAGTACTTAACTGAGCCAATACCGCCAAACCCAGGCCCCAATGCAAGAGCTAACGAGTCACTTGCTTATAGTGACTTCGTCATGGAAGCGGGTGCGATAAAGAACGTACTCATTTTTGCAATGGAAACCAATTTGCAAAGACGCTTCATTGCCTAAGGTGCAAACAAGATTTTCACCACGCTCACTAATGAGTTCTCAAAAGCACCGAGAATCGTTACTTATGAGCATACCTGTCGCTTCTTTGATGCGAAACTCCGGAAGGACCAATCTGTTAGCCCACACATTCTTAACATGATTGAGAATGTCGAGAAACTGGAGGCACTTGATTGCAACATCAGTGAGAGCATAGTCATTAACCGTATGCTTCATTCACTTCATTATGGTTTTGCCCTCTTCAGGGCAAATTACTACATGAATGACATGAAGAAAAGTCCTCATGAGCTACACTCACTTCTCGTACAGACCGAGAAGGATATGAAATTGAGTGGGAGCATGAAGCAAGACGTTCTCATGATTTCCAACAAGAATAAGGGTAAGGGCAAAGCTCACGGCGACCTAACTGTAGGAAAGCCAAAGTTTAAGAAGTCAGGGAACGGTAAGAGTGGGCCTGGTGAGACTAGTGGCTCACAAGGCAAGGTAAAGAGCAAGGGCGGTAACGTTGAGTGCCACCATTGTCACAAGACTGGGCATTGGAGGAGGAACTGTCCCGTGTACCGTGAGGACATAAAAGCAGGCCGCGTCACTCCTGTTGGTATGTCATCTTATATTCATATGATTTGAGATTAACCATGCAAGTTTCGGAACTTGGGTACTTGATACTGGCTGTGGTTCTCATCTGTGTAATCATTTGCAGGGCCTAAAAAACATCACACCCCTCGCAAAGGGTTATGTGGACCTGCGAGTCGGGAATGGAGCAAGAGTTGCTGCAGTCTCAAAGGGAACATACGTAATCCAGCTCCCTAATGGTTTGAGTTATATTTATATAACTGTTACTATGTACCCAGTTTATCTAAGAATATTATTTCTGTTTCCGTACTTGATAAAGATGGTTTTTCATTTTCAATAAAGGACAATAGCTGTATTTTCTCTTTTAATGAAATGGTTTATGGCAAAGCAGTTTCCATGAATGGAATTTATATCTTAGATCAAACCACAGATATATTACATGTGAATAATAAGAAATTAAAGGTTGGTGACAAAGATCAAACCAATCTATGGCCTTGTCGAATGGGACACATAAATGAGAAACACGTAAAGAAACTCGTCGATAATGGGACTATTCGCGCATTCGAATTTTCTACATATGGCACGTGTGAATCATGTCTCATTGGCAAAATGACTCGAATTTCCTTCAAAGGTGTTGGAATGCGCGCTAGTGACCTATTAGGACTCATACATACTGATGTTTGTGGACCTATGTCAATTACCGCTAGAGATGGCTATAGATATTTTATCACTTTCACGGACGATTTGAGTAGATACGGATATGTCTACTTAATGAAGAATAAAAGTGAGTCTTTTGAAAAATTCAAGGAATACCAGAATAAGGTTGAGAACTAACTGGGAAGAAAGGTTAAAGCACTTCATTCAGATCGGGGTGGCGAATATCTTTCAAATGAGTTTGATCAACACCTTAAAGACTGTGGAATAGTTTTACAGTTAACTCCACCTGGAACCCCTCAATTAAATGGTGTGTCCGAACGGAGAAATCGAACACTACTTGATATGGTTCGATCCATGATGAGTCACACGGTAGTACCTGATTCATTATGGGGCTTTGCTCTTTTGTCAGCTGCTCTTATACTTAACCGAAGTCCGTCTAAAGCTGTCGACAAGACTCCATATGAAATGTGGAAGGGAACGGTCCCTAACTTGTCCTTTATTCGGGTTTGGGGCTGTGAGGCTTATGTCAAGTGGAGACACGAGGATAAGCTCGTCCCGCGATCGGTCAAGACATACTTTATTGGTCATCCAAAAGGAATGTTTGGTCATTACTTCTATTCGCCTACCAAACATCGAGTTTTTGTTTCGGCTAGTGCGAAGTTCTTAGAGAATGAATTTCTCGAGAACAAGTCACGTAATAGAACCTTCGAGCTGTCGGAGATTCAAGAACCAACAACCGAGGAACAGATAGAGGAAGATGTTCCTTCAACTATTGATACGGTTAACATTCCTCAGGAACCTAGGAGGTCGGGTAGAGTCTCTAATCCTTCAGACAAATACATTGGTATGGTCGAGGAAAATGACGTTTTACTCTTAGAGAGTAATGAACCCGCTACCTATAAAGGTGCCATGACCTGTTCCGACTCTAAGCTATGGCTTGAAGCCATGCAATCCGAGTTGGACTCCATGTATGAGAATGACGTATGGGATCTTGTTGATTTACCTAACAAGGTAAGACCTCTTCAGTGCAAATGGCTTTACAAAATAAAGCATTCTGTAGACGAGAAACCAGATACCTATAAAGCATGACTAGTAGCAAAAGGTTTCACTCAAGTGCACGGATTGCATTATGATGAAATTTTTGCACCCGTAGTTATGCTGCGTTCCATTCGGATAATCTTAGCGATTGCCGCTTTTCATGACTATGAAATTTCGCAAATGGATGTGAAAACCGCCTCCTTAAACGGTTATTTGGAGGAGGAGTTGTACATGGTACAACCCAAAGGTTTCATAGATCCTGAAATTCCTAAGAAAGTGTGCAAGCTTAAACGTTCCATTTATGGACTTAAGCAAGCTTCTCGGAGTTGGAATCATCATTTCGACCAGGTGATAAAAGAGTATGGTTTCACTCGATCGGTCGAGGAACCATGCTTATATATCAAGTCGAGTGGGAGCAAGATTGTTTTCTTGATATTGTATGTCGATGACATACTCTTGATTGGGAATGACATTCATCTCTTATCTTCGGTAAAAGGATGGTTGAAGAACCATTTCCAGATGAAAGATCTGGGTGAGGAACAACGCATATTGGGAATCCATATCTATCGAGATAGATCACGACAGATGTTATCACTGAGTCAGGAGTCTTATTTAGATAAGATTCTTGAAAGGTTCAGCATGACCAACTCCAAGAAGGTGAACCTTCTAATGACTTATGGGATGCATTTGAGCAAGTCTCAGTCACCCACGACACCGGAAGGGATTGAACGCAAGAGTCGTGTTCCTTATGCATCAGCCATAGGATATATCATGTATGCCATGATATGCACACATCCAGACGTGGCATATGCATTGAGTGTGATGAGTCGGTACCAAAACAATCCAGGTGAAACACACTGGATTGCTGTTTAAAACATCCTTAAGTACCTACGGAGGACTAAGGATTGGGCATTGACTTATGGAGGAGATACTAAGCTATGTGCAATCGGTTACGCAGATGCTAGCTTCCAAACGGATCGAGATGATTCAAAATCTCGGTCTGGATTCATTTTTACTCTTAATGGTGCTGCGGTTAGTTGGAAAAGTTCCAAATAGGAAGTTGTAGCAGATTCTACTACTGAATCCGAGTACTATGCCGCTTCAGAAGTACCAAAGGAAGTTATATGGATGCGTCAATTCTTACAAGGACTATCCATAGTTCCTAGTTCGAATGACCCAATCACCATCTATTGTGACAATAGAGGTGCCATCTTCCAGGCCAAGGAGCCTAAGTCTAGCAACAAGTCTAGACATGTACATCGGAAGGCTCACCTGATCCGTGATTACGTGGAGCAAGAGGAGATAGTGATTGACAAGATTGCTTCGGATGACAACATCGCGGACCCTCTCACTAAACCATTGAAATATGATAAGCATGAAGGGCACGTTATTTCCATGGGAATTAAACGTGTTCCTGAGTTGTACTTGTTGCTTATGGATTCGATTCATTTTCTTTTTCCATATGCTATTTATAACTTCATCGTTTTATTTCATATTTTGTTTTTCATGTGGATTGTACGATAACATTGAACGCCACAAAGTGAACTGAATTACATTATATTTGTTTTGGTCCGTAATCGCCTACATGAGCTGATAACTCTGGCTATTATATTGTGAAGTTGATTGATGGTCGGTTCAACGAGCTATAAGTCAAACGATTGGCTGATCGATCACAGATTCGAGTTATAACGATACCTCGTAGGACATTGTGACAACGTAATGGAGTCCTAAATGTTTAACAACATTTGGTGCCAGGTCGTGGATTGGACGTCCATTGTGTTCCTAGAGTCGATTCTTTTGACTATCGACCGTCTCTTGGGATTAAGGCAGTTTTTGGGTGACTTTGGTCTCTTTCTCACGGTCGACCGTAACAGGAGGCTAAGCAGATTTTTACTGGGTCATTTCATCCTGTGCTTATATCTGCAGGCTTCGAGTTGAAGAAAATATCCAACCTTTATCAGGTTTAGTCATTTCTCAGGGCCACTCGAGGAGTTGTAACTGAAATGCATGGCCATGCCCGAATGATGATTCGTTTATCAGTTAAGTTACTCTCTAGTCGGGAAAACCACTCTTGATATTGATCACTTGTAAAATACGACCTTTGTGAATACAGATTTTGCAAATTGTTTTACATTGAGTGGGAGAAATTTTAGGATATGAGAATCGGTTATCGGCCATACACTTGTGAGGACAAGTGGGAGATTGTTGGAGCTAGTGTCCTCCACAGTTAGTGTGATAACGTATATAAATCTCTTATAGGTTCACAGGGTATACTTAGTATTTTATTAGTTGATTAACATTTATTAATAACGGTTGGCTTGCTAGAAGTTTGACGTTATTATCATACTGATGGCGGTGATCAACTGGTCCCTAAAAGTCACACCCATAGGATGTGTTTGAGAGATGTGATTATATGAAAATATAATCACATTGATGCCTTATATGACTAAAAGGTTAGTCCATGTATTTGACTAAAAGGTTAGTCAATGTGATGATGAGTCGATTATTTAATTCAATTAAATAATATAAGCTGAGACGAATTAATTGTTAATTCGTAAAATTGAATATAAACTGTTATATTTAATTAATGTATATAATGTTAGCTTAAACGAATTAAGATGTTAATTCGTAATTAAACGTAAACAGTTATATTTAATTAGCAAATTATAAATATGCGATATTTATAGTTAATGTATATTTTATATGAAATTGTCATAATAAATGTTGACAGACCGGAATTCATAAATCGACTACAAACGGTCGTGTGTGGACTTATTAATATGTGACGACATATATGACAATTGATTGATATACACATTTTATACAAATATGATAACAACCAAAATAAGAAGATTTTCTTCTTATTCTTTTTGGGTTGTTACCCGGTTTAAGGGAAGAAAAAAGGTGAAAAAAAGGATCTTCCCTCTTTCTCTCCTTTACACGGTTATAATAGGAGAAGGGAGATCATTTTTCTCTCTTAATTTTTGACCTTATTCTATTATCACAAAAAACCCTAAAAACCATTAACAATTAGGGATCTCTTTCTAGCAAGAATAAGGGCATTTCTCAAAGCATTTTGGGTGCAACGATTAGGAGAATATCGATCTCGATATTTGTTCTTAGGCCAAATTGCTAGGACCGAAGGTTAATTCTAATCTCTATTTTTTTGTTCATGCAATTCGTTTATGACTCGTTATTTCATATTTATAATTTCGTTATAATCCGAATTTCTTGATGAAGTATACCGATATTTCCCACAGTCAGACCTCAGGGTTGGCCAATAGTAACCAGTCTTGAGAACTTTGCTTTGCTTCATGTGGTACGAGAAATCTCAAGTTTGGTCCGACCTGAAATCTTTTAAACAAATTTTCATTGATGATAAAATAGGTAGAAGCTCTAATTCTAAATGCTCTAGCCAAATGCCTGGCCTGAGGTAATATATCTCGCAAACACCAATCATAATATGGCTTAATCTATGAATCATTGTCAGTATTGACAGGGTTCACCGATTCAGGCTTGCTGATGGCAGATTCAAGTAAATGTACAATAGGTAGTTTATCATAGCAGGGGAGAAATTTGAACCAAGGCTGGCCAAAGCATCAGCCTGGGTATTCAGGTCTCTTGGTATTTGCTCAATATCAAATGAAATGAATTTATCGTAAAGTATTTATGCATATTCCAAATATAAAATCATTTTTTCATTCTTTGCCGTATAAATTCCTTTTATTTGATTTGCATTTAAAAGTGAATCATTTTTTACCTTTAGGTTTTGAACACCGAGGTCTAGACATACCTTGAGTTCTGCTATGAGGGTTTTATACTCAGCCTCATTGTCAGTGGCTTTGAATTCACAACTCACAGTCTGGGCTATAGTGTCCCCTTGTGGCGATTTTAGCACTAATCCTAATCCCGTGCCCCATACATTAGATGCCGCGTCCATGAACAGGATCCATTCCAGGTCTGAGATCTTATTGTCTAATTGGTTAACTTCCTTGGCCAGGTCTAATTCCAGGTTAGGGCTGAAATCAGCTACAAAGTCCGCTAAGGCCTGTGATTTGATTGTTGTCCTGGGTTCAAAGGTAATATCATAGGTACTAAGCTGGACTGGCCATTTGGCCATCCTGCCTGACAGTTCAGGCTTCCGCAGGATAAATTTTATGGGTAGGTTGGTCTTGACTATGATAGGGTGACATTCAAAATAAGGATGCAGCTTAGTACATGACATAATTAAAGCTAAAACATATCTTTCAAGTAATCCATACCTTATTTCAGCATCTAGTAGAATTTTACTTACATCGTAGACGTGATGCTGCTGACCTTCCTGTACTTTAACTAGGCACTGACAGTATTGTCAATGAGAGGGAGATAAACCGGCAGGGGGTTTTTCTTTGCCTGGCTCCAGTAAAAATGGAGATGATGATAAATATAGCTTCTAATCGTTGAATAATGTTGCCTCGTATTCAGGAGTTTTTTGACTTCCTCGTAGATGTTTATATTTCTTTCAGGGGCGAATTTGCGCTGTTTCTGCCGCACAGACTTCAAAGATGTGTCAATATTGAGCCTATAGTTGATAACATTAGCATATACTCCAATTGTATAAAAATGAGATCAAGCAAAGCCATATATATATATATATATATATATATATATATATATATATATTAGAAACTTACTAATTCAGGCATGACAGAATCAGGGGAGTGAGATCTTATTAGGACATGCATGTCAGGGTACTCATACCTGATCTATTTCCATGCAGGATGATGCTACACATGTGCCCCTAACTGGGTATTGTAATTGCTAGGTGAGAAACTTACATGACTCGGAAGGCTTTAAGGTTTCAAAATAACAATCCAGAGCTGATTTTTGTTCAGGTCAGAATCCGGCCTGTCAGTTTTGGATGCCCCTGACTGGTTTTGGTAATTGGAACTCCAGTATTGCTTTAATCCGATTAGGACTGACTATTATGTCTCCTTTGGTCACCATGTAACTCATAAACTTACCACATGTCACATAAGGTTGCACTTGGCAAGACCAAAATATCTTACAAGGCTATCACAAGTAGCTTATAAATGATACACATGAATTATAAATCACAACCATACATGTTAAGTAGCAGGCCAGGATAGATTATATCTCCAAACGTTCATGTAGTGTAATGTGTGTAACATGTTAATATTAAAAATTCTATTGTTCAAAGGTTCTAAAATCATGCTAGACATGCTTGATATATAATAAGGAAAAGTTAATGAGTAATCATGTAAGGATTCATAACAGTAGTATGATAATAGATCTAAGCATATCAGGACAGGCTAGTCATGACAGGTTAATTCATCCTTCAAAAAGTCAACCAGGTCAGGCTTGGTTGATTTATTTTTCCTTGATCAGCCAGGTCAGGTTAAGCTTGACTGACCCTGGCATATCAGGACTGCCAAAAACCTATCATATGTAATATGGTCACTACTAAAAAATATTTAATTCATATTTACCTTGGAATATGTACTATGATGACATATTTATTTAAAATTTATGCAAAGGATACAACTTACCTATGCAGTAATAACACTTAAATTCATTTTATGATTCATTTTTGGGTTATTGCGTTTCATACTGTCGGTCAGCATTCACTGTCTGGTCCGTCCTGATTGGAGCTTAAAGGCAATCGGGCTTAATTGACCAAGATACTATATTTTTGAGAACTCTTTCTTCATTGACGTTCATCACTTTATTCCTTCATCAGTCTCTTTCCACTAAGGGTGCACCACATTGCGTGATATAGATCTCCTTGTGAATAATCTCAGGCTTGGTACAGCCGTTCAGGGTTGAACTGAATGGCCAGGCTTGTAATGACGTTGAAGCCTGCCCTGATACTGTCCAGAACTGACTTTGAAGCCTGTCACGATTAGGACTGGATTGTCGTGCCAGGCTTGAATTTTCAAAGTTCATGGTTTCATTTCCTAAAAACATGAAATTATTAGAATTAAGAAAATTCACCATAGAATAAAAGCCAAAGTAACGAAATTTTATGATATATTGCTTATATTTTGCGAAACTTGTATTAGATCTAGGAAAAACTTATCTTTGAACTTCTTTCGTGACAAGTATGTCCTTGAAATCCGCATTCTCTTAGTCAATACTGGAGTTTGTTATACTTATGATCGTTGGAAGGAATTTTGACTTGATTTGATAATTTTTCTTTTGGATCTAGCAATTCTTCATTGAAAATGGGAGTCGTGGAAACTCTTGTATCAATTTTTTCCAAGGCTCTCAAACTTGTGAGAAGAGAGAATCTTGTGAACATTCTTGTAGGATTAATAAAATAGTTTCCCCACAGACGGCGCCAATTGTTTTGTCCATATTTTGCGCAGGGCTGGAAATATGACCAGGGTAGAATAGTATGAGGGTTAACTAGTATTATCCTATTTTGATGTTATCGTAATCGTACCTAGGGAGGATTGATTATAATAAAAGTAGTGTGTAGATACCCGTATCCGTCGATATTGGAATTTATAGAGAACCCGACAAACACCCGATGATGATAGGACACATGTATTCTTTAGTTGTCATTGTCATTATTTGGAGCTCGTTTTACGATGTAGAATGGGCGTCGTCGATGAAGTATTTTATTAATTTAAATGATATTTAAATTAATGTTTTTTTAAGTGAGTTCATTTTATTAATTTAAATGATATTTAAATTATGGCTTTTTTTAGGTGAATTCAATTTATTTTATTTTATTTTGAATTTATTTTCCCAAGTTTATTTTATTGAAAATAAAATAAATATTTGATTTGAAAAATCATTTTATGAGTATATTTGGTTTGAAAAATCATTTATTTTAATGTGTTAATTGATTTGAAAAATCGATTTGAAAATCGAAAAGAACTCGTTTTGAACATGTGTTTTTGAGCTCGATTTTAGCTCGGTTTTTGAGCCCGTTTTCTTTGCGAATTGGCACGAATCTCGAGTACACTTACCAACCTAGACCACTAACCATCCAACCCCAGTTCGAACCCCATAGCCATGGCCCAAATCACGTCCCAAATCACCCCCAAACAGCCCGCATACAAACAGCCTACCCCCTGTTTTGCGTGATGAATCCCGAGCCCAAAACCCGCTCCAAATACCATCAAAACCCGTGCCCATTAACCCTAACCCATACCCTAATATCCTACCCATATTACCTTACCTTAACCACCAAGAAAACCCCCCAAACGAACCCTAGAAAACCCCCCAAAAGCTGCTGGACAGCAGCTATGTGCAAACAGGCCCATTGCCCTCTCCTCCCTTTTACCCTACTTTAACTCCTTATAAATACCCGCCCTTCACCATACATTAATTCCTCTAAGTTCTCCATACATCCTACCATCACCCACAAGCTTTAAACCTCAGAAACGAACCCTAATTGCCTCCCAAAAACCCTAAACAAAACCGACATACAAACTGAACTGTTTGTGTGTCCTCCTCGAAAAACAATTCGTTCCTCCATCAAACCTCCATCAAAACTCGATTTTCTTGTTCCTAATTAACCACATAACATCCATATACACATTAGACAAAGATTTACGAGCCAAATTGCCCTTGAGAGTACACGAAATCCCTCGAAAAAGCAGTGTTATACACTCTGTTTTGTGATTTATTCTTATCTGTCCAGTTCTGTTTGTGCTCGTTTTTCGTGCCCAATAACCCAAAACGAGCAGGGGTTGCTTTAAGATCCCTGTTATCCTCTCTTTCTAGTTTTCAAAACATCTTTTAAATCGAATTTTCGTCGTGAAACGAGGGAGATATCATCGTTTGAAAGTTGCTGTCCAGATTTGCCAAAAACGCGTGTTTGCTTTGTTTCTTCGTCGACGACGGCTTCTCGAGATAAAATCTACCATCGATTACGATCCAAGACGGTGTCAACGATACATGTAGGTTGAGCGTGCATCAAATCCTCCTCTTTCTCCCTTTTATTTTGTTTTTTTATGTTTGTTTTTTATAGTTTGTTTTTATTCGTTTATCGTTTTTGTTTATCGATTGTCTAATTAACTATGAAACTAGTTTAGTCCGAGTATGAGTTAAAGTACCACCATGAACACCCGCGTTGACTTGAGATGGGAAAGAAACCGCTACATCAGTCGGTCGTACACCCCCGTCTCATTTACATATCCTCGTGTTCAAGGTAGGACATAAATAAAACGAACTTCTAACTTCGCTCCTCGTTTTTGACCCTTTGTTTGTTTCGGCCAATTCGATTCATCTTAGGACCCGTCACATGTTAGTATGACCTCTGATTGATAACATATAACTCATTTAGATGACATTAGATCAATTTGATAACCTAATTAGACACATTAGGGTACATCGACATAGCTTTAAAAACCGATTAACAATTCTGTAACTTAATGAACGCATCTCTCTCTTTCACCTAATTTCTCGCTAGTATAAGAGTGCGTGATTAGCACCTTCTTATTAACACTCGATGAGTTAACTTAATTAGCAAACTTGACCTAATTTGACCCCTTTTAGGCCGTGTAGAATACACCTTTGCGCGACATCCTTCCAATCGATCAACGTTGTTTCTAATTCGTTTTCTAACTTGTTTCCTATCCCGTTTCGCAATCATCTATCTAACCTAATGAACCTGACCTAGGACCTAGGTTTGGCCGTGATTTGGCCGTGTCTTTTGGTCCTTTTGGTTTCGTCCGTTTTATGAATCGCTTGTTCTTTATCGCTTTATAACTTGTAATTTATCGTTTGTTCATCGAGTTGAAATTTTCAAGTTAGTTTCCCTTTATCGAGTCAAAACCTTTTTCAAAAACCTTAGTTTTGTTTGGTTAGATGGTTGTGTCCCAATGCATGTAAGAGCGTAGTAAATCGCATGTTGTTTAAAGCAACATGGCCCGGTTTATGCTAATGCATGCTTTGGTGCGTAGCCCTATGTCTAATTCGATGAGATTAAGTGAAAGCATACATCACGAGGAGTGACCCAAGGCCGTGAGTCATGTAAGCCGTGGGCCACCCCTCTTGTGCGCGGTTTCCTAGGCCGATTGGCCGTGTAATGTGTCGTGTACGGTTCTGTTTGTAGCAATTGTATTTAGATCGAGTTGTATCTTTAATTTATTGTTGTGTCGGCATGAAATGCCTGGTTTGTAATAGGTAGATCCCAACGGCTCCCCCATTCCCCCTAAGCCTTGTCTGCTTTCGTTTATATGTTGCTTAGATCAATCAACCCACATGCTAAATTACAACTTTGACAAAGTTAGTTTAGTTGCATCTAAATCGACATAGAAACTTCACATGTTAGGGTTTAAAAAGATGTTTGCATATCATATATCGTAGTAGCTATGACCTTGTTTGAAATCCGATACTTGACTTAGTAGAGGCCGTTATTGACGGGCGGGGTTAGGTGTCCTTATGGGCTTCCTAACACGTACCCTCACCCCTTACTCAAGATCTATGGTTTGTGGATCCGTCTAAATACCATTGGATTACGAGAGTCATTCAAATCGAGTGATATAAGGTACAAGTCTTTATCTTTAATCACTCGTAGTCGATTGGCTTTATGCTTTTCGATGAAAGGTGTAAAGTTGACTTGAACGGTTCCAAGTTCCCAAAAAACTTGGTGGCGACTCTAATTTGTCTTAATTCGATTCGAAAGAACCTCGAGTCGATTATGCCTAGTGTGGATCCCACGGACGCAGTTCCCGAGGGCCTTGTCCACAGTTTGACGACTCCGCTGGGGAAAAGAGGACTAGTTACACTTTGTTTCTAGGGTCTTTTCCTCCGAGGTGAAACTTGAAAAGAAAGTGTTGGAAAGTAAAACATTACTCATAGTGCTACGATTCATGCATAAGCCCTTAAGGACTTGCCCGGGCCGTCCCAGCGTTTCTTCGTGATGCGTGGGGGGCGACGTCCCACTATGCTAGGAAGCTGCACATTGCTCACTTCCACTTCGCCTCGCGTGGTTCTTGATGGTGGGGACGATCTTCTAGGTACTTTACCTTAAGACACCTTGCTCTATAAGACCGCAAAAGGATGGAGGGCATAGACCTTCTTATAGAAGACTTGCCGAGACTTAGAGATGTCTAGGAGCATACATCCTTATAACATGAGAATGACAATGTGCAATTTGTTTTCCCGAGTCTTTTTCGAAAATTCCCATGTCCTTTTCAAAACTAAACTTTTGAACAACTTACTTTCAAACTAGCATGGTTTTAAAAACGCGGAATGCTGCCCAAATAGGACTAGAATTTTCGGCCCAAAATGAGCTTTTATAGCCGGCATGCTGCCCATTTCAAATCTCATTTTCAAATCAATCCTTCGTTTTTCAAAATCAATCCAAAATGTTTCTCGAACCTCAACCAAGCATGAAATGCGTCGAGTCGTGTCCAGGTCATGGCCGTGTTAGGCCGGGTGTGTTTCGTTCTAAGAGTCTAGAACACGACCTTGTTAGGTCACCCAAGCTCACCTCTTGGGCTTCGAGTCATGTGGGTCGACCAATTGGTCTAGGATAGTCCACATAAACGTCCAAGCTAGGCCCTTTAGGACGTTTCACTTGAACCCATGGGCTATGTTAGCCCAATCACGGGTTTAGTCACACCAAGTCCAGTTTAGAATCGAGTTATGACAGTTTGAGTCATGTCGTTTTGTCGAGTCTAAAATGAACCGATGTCTAAATCAAACCGTGAGTCGAACCCTTGTTTAATCAATCTCAAGTCGAGTCTTTGTTTGAGTCAAGTTGGGGTCGAGTCCTTAAGTGTGCAGGGGCTCGTACTTTAAATATTGACCCAGTACGGGGTTTTCTTGTAGAAAGGCCGCCAAAAACCCGGCGTCAAGCAATGGAAGATGTCTTTGTTAACAAGCTTTACGAGGCCGTGAACCTCATGATGACCCGAATGGATGCAATCGAATCTAAGCCGGGTGAAGATTCCCTCCACCACCGATCGATCGGAAAAACGGTTCAAGTTCATTGAAGACCGTCTGAAACTCTCCCAGGGAAGAACATCCACTATGAGAATGCTAGGGCCTATGCCCGATTCAGATAAATTGCCCACGAACATGGTACTCACCGACATCCCAAAGTTCAAGGGCACGAAGATCCGATCCACCATGTTAAGGCCTATAAGGGGTACTTAGCACTGAAGGGAGTACCTGCTGACATGCTCTCTGAAATTTTTGCCCAATCTCTGGATGAACACCCGAAGGCGTGGTTCTATAATCTTGACCTTAAGAACTTCCCCACTTTCGAAGATATTACGGTGGAGTTACGTAAGCACTATCTTGACAATGTTGAGATTCAAACCAACATAAGGACTTTGGAAGTAATGACACGAAGGAAAAAAGAGGGCTTTCTTACCGAATTCCTCGCAAGATGGCGCGCTGAAAGCGTGAAACTAGCTAAGAAGCCTGACGAAGTCGAAATGGTAGATAAGTTCGTGAAGAATTTACGACCTGTTTACCGTAATGCTCTGAAATACCAGAATTTTGGTTCTTTCAAAGAATTGATAAGAATCGGGATAAAGGTAGAGGACGATGTCCGAATGGCTGAAGCTGAGAAGCCAAAAGGATACCAAGGGGCCTCGTCATCTAAAGCAAAAGCACCAGCAGCGGCCCACTTTGTTGAAACTGTCAATCTCTTAGATGGACAGTCAAAAAGGCCTCCGCGCCAAGCTCCGAGGGTATTCACCAATATCGGGTGCACTTACGCCTACGCTCTCCAAAGGCTCATGGCCCAAGGAAAGCTGAAGCCTATTGGTCCAACTCCGGACCCTCCTGATGATCAACAAGGTAAATGGTATAAACCAAATGCCTACTGTGCCTTTCATCAAGGGAAAGGCCATGATACTGAAAGGTGCTATCGACTGAAGCACGAAATCCAAGACATGATTGAGAACGGGCGCTCCCAATCCCAAATTGTTAAACCCATAATATCACCAATCCATTTGCCGATCACGCTAACTTTATTTCTGTCGAAGACAATGTCGATTATTCCCATCTTATCCGCCCATGTCACTTGAAAGGGGTGTTTATCGGGAAAATATTTGTGGATTGCTTTGAATTCTTGCCAAACCCGAAGAATGAAATTCAAGTCGGGAGTCTTGCTCTAGAATGTACTCCTCTCATTAACGAAGTTAATAAAAGACAATTCGATTCACCAACCTTTATCACTGGCGTAGATCCTCAGAGGACTACCTCGGGATGGAGGCAGACCATCAAAGGGATCAAAGACCAGAGCCGGGCATCTAAGCTGACAGCTGAACAAGAGAAAGCTCAAGACCAGATTTGAAAATTATGAGTCGGGATCTGTTTTCTTATCTTAGTCGAGTCGAGTCTAGGACTTTCTTTTCCTGAAGTTGAGTCGTTTGTTCCACGATGACCTAGGATGTGTCCTAGGAATCGTTCCTTTGAGTCTGTTAAGCAATTGCCTTTCCAAATTTATCTTGTTTCCAATCCTCAGTCATTCCGAAACACGATAAAACGCACAACACACTCAAAGGAATCCCTGGGGTAGAAATATGTCCCATTTCAAAATTTAAGGTACATTAGGATCCCGTGTTTGATTCCTTTACCTATTCCATGTCTGGTGGTAGAAAACCTCCATCTGAACCAGTGCTTATGACAAGCTTTTAGATGATTCTATGACGAACCCGGACTAGGTCCTTGTTTCCCCTGTCGATGATGGAAGGCAAGCCATTCCCCAACAAAATCATCCCATCTCGAAGAGAGAAGATATCAACCCGTTCTAACAAGGAATTGTTAGTTCTGACCCAAATTAGTTGGCGAAGCCCAATTTTCAAGGTGTATCCATTTATGACTAAGAGAATGAATAGAAGATCATTTTCAGAGAGAGAAAAAAGATGAAAAAGAATGAAAAATGAGAAAAAGAGAAAAATTGGAAAAATGAAAAAAAAATGAAAAAAAAAGATGAAAGAAAAAGAAAAAAAGAAAAAAGATGTTGAAGTCATTGCAGAACGCTATTGGTTGAATGTCGAAGTTACGGAAGCCAGAAGTCAAGTCAAGTAACCATAGTTGAAGTTCAATGGGCGAAGCCCAAAAGCTTAAGTAGTAACCTCTTTACCCTCTAAGTCCTTCCTGAGACAGTTACAAAGGGATAGTCGGGAATTTTGAGAATTATTCCGCTTGTGTTATTACACCCAACCTTTAGGGTCCAGACATGGAAATTTGAACCCATATCATTTTCCAACCCATTTGCATTCGGATTTCATCAAAACAGAGACACCCATTCCAACCACATTAGTAGCCATAGCCCTTGGCCTTAGCACCACAAAACAAACCTTCAGAATGATGGTTAACCATTCCAACTTGTTATTACCAAGCTCCACATCCCAAAGAACCACAACCTTTAGTACCAACCCTAGACACGGGATTTAACTTGTGCTTTACGGGCTAGAATGGGATATGACATGATACCTTAGGTGAAACCTTCGAGTGTGTACACACAATCAAAATGCCATGTTTATGCACCATGATCGAACTACGTCGGATTTGATTTCGCTCCACGCGAATACGTAGGCAGTCCTTCAGAATAAGGGATTCAATCCACTCATCAACCAAGTTGTCATCTTGTCGGTTTCTTACGGGTCTTAACCAAGTCCAAATGAAGCCACCTTTGTTTGAGTCGGTCTTAGCACTCGATATAGGCTAGGATAAGGATATAGGTTCGGATGAATAGTATCAAGTCTCAGAATGAGCTTTATCTAACGGTGTAGGCAAAGATGCTCAGTCAGATAGATGTGGGTTTGTGTTGGGAACAGAAAATATGAAAAACCCGCTGAAAAGAAAGAAGGCGTGGAAGAAAAAGCCCGCTAAAAAGAAAGAAGGCGGTGGCAAGAAATGATGAAAACTCGCTGAAAAGAAAGGAGGCGAGGAGAGGAGTGACAGAATGTTCCCAACAAGAGTGATGTGTGATGTCTAAGTGTTCTCATAAGATCAGTCTGTGTTTAGTGTCGGGCGAAGCCAACGTTGTTGCTCCGTGAGTTTAATCCACCTTATCAATGCCAAGTGATCTTGATTCCCATGTGCCCTCGGGAGCACGCCCATGCCATACGAAACCTTCCTCCCAAGTCCAACGACCTTGTGATTCCCGTTTGTCATCTTCTGGCGTCAGAATGGCTAATTTACATTTCTACCCCCAACAAGTCAATAATTGAAATAAAACCCGTGCATACTTGCGGTTTTATTTTCCTTTTTTGTTTTACGGTAGCGGGCTACGCCCACGTTGTTTGCAAGTCATACAGAGTGTCTGAGTCGTGTTTCATGCTCACCCATCAAGGTTCGATTTCAAAAATTTCAAAATTTCAAAATTCCAAAAACTTTTTGCGAATTGTGGATAGATGATCCAAGTAGTAGAAACTTCGGGTCGATGGCCCAATTATTCAAAATTTTCAAATTCAATTTTCGGGTCGATGGCCCAATCATTCAAAATTCCAAATTCAATTTCGAAGGGTTGATGGCCCAACATACCAAGTGATTTCAAATTTAAACTTCGGGTCGATGGCCCAATCATTCAAAATTTTCAAATTCAATTTTCGGGTCGATGACCCAGTATTTCAAATGATCCAATTTCAAGATCGATGATCCAAATGTGCTTAAGTGATGATTATTGCTCGTACATTTTCTATGTTTCAAATATAGCAGGATATGCTTCAACCGGGGGCTCTAAAGTCTTCGACTTTAGAGCCATCACAAACTGGGGGCTCTGAAGCCGTTGGCTTCATAGACCATTATCAGGATGTAAAGGATGACATCCACCAAGAATTCAATTCAATACAAGAGTATGAAATGGAAGAATTCCGTAGCTGAAAGCAAATGATGAAAGCGACGGCAACCTTCTCGGAAAGTCCCGTCCCATTTGGACACCTGCCAGCAGATGATAAGCTTTGGGCAAGTCTCAACAGATAATGAATTTCGGGCACCTGCCAGCAGATGATAAATTTTGGGCAAATGTCGTGAGATGATGAATTTTGGACAAACGCCACAGATGATAAACTTTGGGCATGTGTCGGCGATTCTTGAACTACGACGCGGTTTGATTCCGTCAGAAACGGATACGTAGGCGCCTAAGGATAAGGCTCAATCCACCATATATGCAATTTGTGGGTCGACGACCAATGACGATAATTTGACACAACGAAAGCAAGAGTCAATCCCCAACGAAGTTTCGGTATGATCTCTTCTTATGGTCAAGTAGCTTATATACACAAGTCTAATGGACTATAAACGACCCGAAGAATCCTCAGGTCAAAAGGGACCTGGGGTATACTTTGACTTTCGCCTTGTCCAAGCCTCAGTCAAAGTGGGGGCTCTGTAGATACCCGTAGCCGTCGATATTGGAATTTATAGAGAACCCGACAAACACCCGATGATGATAGGACACATGTATTCTTTAGTTGTCATTGTCATTATTTGGAGCTCGTTTTACGATGTAGAAAGGGTAGTCGTCGATGAAGTATTTTATTAATTTAAATGATATTTAAATTAATGTTTTTTTAAGTGAGTTCATTTTATTAATTTAAATGATATTTAAATTATGGCTTTTTTTTAGGTGAATTCAATTTATTTTATTTTATTTTGAATTTATTTTCCCAAGTTTATTTTATTGAAAATAAAATAAATATTTGATTTGAAAAATCATTTTATGAGTATATTTGGTTTGAAAAATCATTTATTTTAATGTGTTAATTGATTTGAAAAATCGATTTGAAAATCGAAAAGAACTCGTTTTGAACATGTGTTTTTGAGCTCGATTTTAGCTCGGTTTTTGAGCCCGTTTTCTTTGCGAATTGGCACGAATCTCGAGTACACTTACCAACCTAGACAACTAACCATCCAACCCCAGTTCGAACCCCATAGCCATGGCCCAAATCACGTCCCAAATCACCCACAAACAGCCCGCATACAAACAGCCTACCCCCTGTTTTGCGTGATGAATCCCGAGCCCAAAACCCGCTCCAAATACCATCAAAACCCGTGCCCATTAACCCTAACCCATACCCTAATATCCTACCCATATTACCTTACCTTAACCACCAAGAAAACCCCCCAAACGAACCCTAGAAAACCCCCCAAAAGCTGCTGGACAGCAGCTATGTGCAAACAGGCCCGACTGCCTCTCCTCCCTTTTACCCTACTTTAACTCCTTATAAATACCCGCCCTTCACCATACATTAATTCCTCTAAGTTCTCCATACATCCTACCATCACCCACAAGCTTTAAACCTCAGAAACGAACCCTAATTGCCTCCCAAAAACCCTAAACAAAACCGACATACAAACTGAACTGTTTGTGTGTCGTCCTCGAAAAAAATTCGTTCCTCCATCAAACCTCCATCAAAACTCGATTTTCTTGTTCCTAATTAACCACATAACATCCATCTACACATTAGACAAAGATTTACGAGCCAAATTGCCCTTGAGAGTACACGAAATCCCTCGAAAAAGTGTTATACACTCTTTTTTTTGTGATTTATTCTTGTCTGTCCAGTTCTGTTTGTGCTCGTTTTTCGTGCCCAATAACCTAAACCGAGCAGGGGTTGCTTTAAGATCCATGTTCTCCTCTCTTTCTAGTTTTCAAAACATCTTTTAAATCGAATTTTCGTCGTGAAACGAGGGAGATATCATCGTTTGAAAGTTGCTGTCCAGATTTGCCAAAAACGCGTGTTTGCTTTGTTTCTTCGTCGACGACGGCCTCTCGAGATAAAATCTACCATCGATTACGATCCAAGACGGTGTCAACGATACATGTAGGTTGAGGGTGCATCAAATCCTCCTCTTTCTCCCTTTTATTTTGTTTTTTTATGTTTGTTTTTTATAGTTTGTTTTTATTCGTTTATCGTTTTTGTTTATCGATTGTCTAATTAACTATGAAACTAGTTTAGTCCGAGTATGAGTTAAAGTACCACCATGAACACCCGCGTTGACTTGAGATGGGAAAGAAACCGCTACATCAGTCGGTCGTACACCCCCGTCTCATTTACATATCCTCGTGTTCAAGGTAGGACATAAATAAAACGAACTTCTAACTTCGCTCCTCGTTTTTGACCCTTTGTTTGTTTCGGCCAATTCGACCCATCTTAGGACCCGTCACATGTTAGTATGACCTCTGATTGATAACATATAACTCATTTAGATGACATTAGATCAATTTGATAACCTAATTAGACACATTAGGGTACATCGACATAGCTTTAAAAACCGATTAACAATTCTGTAACTTAATGAACGCATCTCTCTCTTTCACCTAATTTCTCGCTAGTATAAGAGTGCGTGATTAGCACCTTCTTATTAACACTCGATGAGTTAACTTAATTAGCAAACTTGACCTAATTTGACCCCTTTTAGGCCGTGTAGAATACACCTTTGCGCGACATCCTTCCAATCGATCAACGTTGTTTCTAATTCGTTTTCTAACTTGTTTCCTATCCCGTTTCGCAATCATCTATCTAACCTAATGAACCTGACCTAGGACCTAGGTTTGGCCGTGATTTGGCCGTGTCTTTTGGTCCTTTTGGTTTCGTCCGTTTTATGAATCGCTTGTTCTTTATCGCTTTATAACTTGTAATTTATCGTTTGTTCATCGAGTTGAAATTTTCAAGTTAGTTTCCCTTTATCGAGTCAAAACCATTTTCGAAAACCTTAGTTTTGTTTGGTTAGATGGTTGTGTCCCAATGCATGTAAGAGCGTAGTAAATCGCATGTTGTTTAAAGCAACATGGCCCGGTTTATGCTAATGCATGCTTTGGTGCGTAGCCCTATGTCTAATTCGATGAGATTAAGTGAAAGCATACATCACGAGGAGTGACCCAAGGCCGTGAGTCATGTAAGCCGTGGGCCACCCCTCTTGTCTTGTGTTTCCTAGGCCGATTGGCCGTGTAATGTGTCGTGTACGGTTCTGTTTGTAGCAATTGTATTTAGATCGAGTTGTATCTTTAATTTATTGTTGTGTCGGCATGAAATGCCTGGTTTGTAATAGGTAGATCCCAACGGCTCCCCCATTCCCCCTAAGCCTTGTCTGCTTTCGTTTATATGTTGCTTAGATCAATCAACCCACATGCTAAATTACAACTTTGACAAAGTTAGTTTAGTTGCATCTAAATCGACATAGAAACTTCACATGTTAGGGTTTAAAAAGATGTTTGCATATCATATATCATAGTAGCTATGACCTTGTTTGAAATCCGATACTTGACTTAGTAGAGGCCGTTATTGACGGGTGGGGTTAGGTGTCCTTATGGGCTTCCTAACACGTACCCTCACCCCTTACTCAAGATCTATGGTTTGTGGATCCGTCTAAATACCATTGGATTACGAGAGTCATTCAAATCGAGTGATATAAGGTACAAGTCTTTATCTTTAATCACTCGTAGTCGATTGGCTTTATGCTTTTCGATGAAAGGTGTAAAGTTGACTTGAACGGTTCCAAGTTCCCAAAAAACTTGGTGGCGACTCTAATTTGTCTTAATTCGATTCGAAAGAACCTCGAGTCGATTATGCCTAGTGTGGATCCCACGGACGCAGTTCCCGAGGGCCTTGTCCACATAGTGCAAATAAGGTAAATAATATGCCGAAGGATTTTGTACGTGGAAAACCCTTGAATGGAAAAAAATCACGGGCACCAAGCCAGGAGAGGATTTCACTATGATTTAAGAGGATTATAATATCACGAGCACAAAGTATTATATTTTCTCTAAGTATTATAATAGTCTTGCTTTCAATCTGATAAGTTGTGTTGTGCATGTTAGATTATTCCTTGTCTTGCCAAATGATCTTCAAATGCTCCTTATATAGCCAAGCTGAATGGCTGCCAAATCTTTGTACTTAATGCTGAATATTCCTCCTTAATTGCTGTCTTAATTGTTGTCTTTATTGCGTATTAATGGCTATTAATGCTCCTTCTTTATGACCAAATCTTCCTCTTAATGACCATATTTATGTTGTAGAAATCTCATATATAATTATCCATGACTTGGTCAAATGTTGACCTTACACTTGACCGTTGTCCTCTCCTGCCTGGTGCCTGTCTTCTTGTACCCTGATGGCTTGATGTCCTGACACCCTGATTTTCAGGCCAGGGTTGAACTTGATCCTAAAGATGATGCAGCAGTCCAGGCTCATCGACTCGTGCCAAACTTGGACTACCCTGACGGACCTGCCCTGATCATCAGGCTAGGGTAGAATTCTATCCTGTCAGTAGTGCGAAATTTCAGGCCCAACACTCGGCATACAAAACAATATCACAGTTAAAAGTATTTTAAAAGGAGTCTCCAATTTTGTGCTATTGGGTAAATAAAATACCACAAGTCATTAGAAACAACATCACACTGCATATAAAACAATATTGAAGTAAAAAGGATTTTTAAATCCCTATCCACTTTTGTTATATGAGAAACAATATCACAACCATTAAAGTAAAATATCACATGATATTTGAAACAATATCACACTTTACCAAGAAATATATCAGAGCCAAAAGAAATTGTTTAGCCATAACTACTTTTGTAATCTTGAGATACAATATTCACCTACACCAGAAATAATTGAGCATTGAGTAATGAATGAAATAAGTTCTACCATCATTACATCCATGTACTTCCAATTACAATTTCTTGTCCAACATATCTAGTTGTCATTCTAATTGCTTCACAATCAAAGTGAGTCGAGAAAGGGTGATATTGGTGAATCTCTAAAGTTGAACTTTAACGGTCCAAACATCTTATTTGGAAGTGATGAAGGAGGAGTATATTGAGAAGAAATATATGTTGAATTTGCACCAGGAACACCGTAATTATAGACTTGGTGCGAGTCCATGCTTTAGCATCAGCTACACACCGTTAAGTAGAGAGACTCTAGATTCTTATCTCACGTTAGCCTAAACGATAACCTGCATAAAAAATGCATTATAGTTAATCAATATAGCTGTCAACAAATCAACATCGAACAAAGACATTAGTATCGTTGAATTTTAAGTATCGTTGTCGACGGAAAATGAGCAAATCTAACATGTACTCACAACCATTATTACAACACCTAATCACCTTGACCAAAAATGTCCGAGAAGCGAATAGTAATGCAATAGAAAAACTTAAGAAAATCGGATATTTTAACTTTAGAACAAATTTTTCATTGTTGGGGATCACCAGTATTCTGCTACCAACCCCCTCACTCCAAGCCTCCAATACTTCCATGGGACGATTTATTTATCGAAACCTAGCAAATCTCAGAAAACAGATTGCCTCCCCCATCTTCAACCCTAAGTAAGGGGTAACAAAACTTTCCTCTTTGCACTCAAGATTATCGACAATGAATTTCACGGGATTGCGGGACCTTTGCCGGACAGTTACCAACCATGTGCATGTTCCCTTGAAGCACTTGGACATTCTCGCTCTTTACTTGTAATAAGTACATTAGTTTCAAGTATCGAAATTGAAAAGGAGAAAAAAGATTGAAATAGGGAAAATATACCTAACATGTCGGCTGTGATTATAAAAAAAGATTGATCATAAATTAGAGTATAATAACCACTACAGACAACGATCTTTATAAGTTCGGTGTCAAAAATGAAGTATATTGCGCAAATCATACTAAAGTCCAATTTTGAATTGCTCACCTCAAAAAGATTAAAGGAAAAATCAAATTAATCATAAACCTAACATAATCATAGAAAAAAAACATATATTTGAATGAAACTAATCATTCCAAAATTCGAATCGGCTAAAGATACTAATTAAAGAGGAAATATATATATAAAATACCTGACACCGGGTTCAGAAGAAGAACACATATCGTCGTAGATGAAAAGGCAAACAAAAAGAACAATAATGATTTAAGAACAACAAAGACAGAGATTTCGATTAATTGAGAAAAATCTAAAGCGTTGTGATTCATGTGATTTGTATAGTGAATGATTGTTGATTGTTGATTTGATTGTGTATGAAAACCGTAAATCCCCAAATCAATGTGGGGAGTACAATATTTTGATTTGGAGGTGGTGAGGGAGGACAATGAGCGCCGTTAATGAAAGAGTAATAAAGTTATACAGTAAAAGCAAAATGACGGATATAACTGTAATAACGAGAGCGATATAATGGCCATTAGATCTCTAAGATCTGACGGCTATTATTAATCCTCAATCCTCAAATATATTAATCCTATATATATATATATATATATATATATATATATATATATATATATATATATATATATATATATATATATATATCTCTCTCTCTCTCTCTCTCTCTCTCTCTCTCTCTCTCTCTCTCTATATATATATATATAGGGAAGGTTGAGGTACGAACCGAGTTACAGAGCGAACTGTACTAGCTTATTTATACTTTTTTTTTTCAGATACATTTTATTACCTTACCAGATACACTCTTTATTCAGATACATTTTATAACATATGTATATAAACTTTTTCCACACTAAAATTCTAGATGCACTTTTACACTTTTTTAACACTAATTTTTTTGGAAGTTTTAAGACTAACTCCTAGATACATTTTATACTATGTGCGGATACATTTTATATTATATGCGGACACACTTTGTGTAAATTTGTTACACGTCTTAACACTAATTCTCGGATACGTTTCATGCTATTTGTGGATATATTTTATATTTTTTGCGGATACACATGTCATTAAAGCCAGATACACATCTTATCAACCCCAGATACGCATGTCATAAAGTCAGATACGCATCTTATCATAGATCTATGAGAAAACCATTTCCAGAAACACTAGCTAGTACCTCCGTATACACATGGTATTAATACGGGATACACATGTATCCAGTATTAATACCAAGTGTATCCCGTATTAATACCATATGTATCTGGGGTGGTATTTTGTGTATCCACTTCCACCACCGTCATCACATCCCCCACCGCCACCCCCACCACTGCCCCCACCACCAATGCCCCCCCCACCACCACTGTCCCCACCACCACCACCACTACTGCCACCACCATTACCAAACTGATCCCAACCACACCAATAGCACTACCACCAGGACCACATTCTTCTTCATCCATCATTACATGTTGCCGTCGACCGGCACTCACACAATAACCTCACCTCCGCTCACCACCACCAGACCCAAAATCCACCACGCGCAAGCAGAGCTCGGCGACAAGAACCATCACAACGAACCATCAGATCCACCAATTCGACAAACTTAACCACCGTCGCCCACTACCACCATGCACCCTCACCAACACTACACTAATACCTCCACCGCCACCACCACGACCACCAAACACCCCTGAGTAACACCATGCCAACCTCCACAACTCGTTTCACACAACCACCAACCACCACACTCGCCCCAAGCCAGCGTCGTTCTCATGACTACCCTGAATCAACCACCTCGACGCCCTCATTTCCCCACCACAGTCCACAACTACATCAAACATCAAGCACAATATCTACCACTCCATTCTTGCCTCGGTCGATATGCCTCACAACCACCATAGATCTCTTTTTTTAAAAAAAACAATTGTGATTGAAATCACAGATTTGTCAAACACGAAGAAGACTTACGAAAAACTAACCTCCATTAATGAATTATTGGAAGATTTCGAGCCTCATAAATTTAATTTAGGACGAAAATCATTATAGTGTATGTTTTATATAGATTTTGCGCAAGGCGAAATCAGGTCAGGATAGGTCTTGGCAGGGTTAACTAGCTCTGATTAGTCTGTGGGTCAGGATGACAGGGTATAGTGCAAGAAAATTAAAATACGATAAAAGAATAACAATAAGACAAGAACTTTTGTACGTGGAAAACCCTTAAATTGGAAAAAACCACGGGCACCAAGCCAGGAGAGGATTTCCATATTTTATAGAGTATTTAGCACAATTGATCGTATTAAGCTTTAATTGTTGTAAGAGAATGTTGTATGCTTCGAATTTCTCTCCTCCTCCTCTGGATAATTTCTAAATGCTTCTTATATAGTGATCTGCTGAACGGCTGATCGATCTCACTATAAATGCCAAATATTTTGTCTTAATTACCCGTAATAATACCCATTATTAAGCCCTTAATTGCTGCTTTAATTGTAGAATCTTCCCAATTAATGCTGCGCGTATATTCTTTTCATAATATGATTTTCTGGTCTAATATCGTCCTGATATTTTGACCGTTGTCCTCTCCATGGCCTGGCGCCTATCTTCATGTGTCCTGGTAGCTTGACATCCTGACACCCTGACAGTCAGGTCAAGGTAAAATATTGATCAGGGATATCTGCGGATTTCCAGGCCCATCAATTACCCCTTATATCCTTATTTTCACTGCCAGGACAAAAAATAAGGAGATAACTTCCAACTATGGAAAATCGTTCAACGGTTTGATCGTGGCTAATCAGTTCCTGTAACGGCTATTTGATTAGTTTATGACGCGTGTTGCACTTACTGCAACCTCTTCAATTATTATCCTTCCAAGTTGCGGTTGAAACCCTAGTTTCAACGACTATAAATACCTCTTCACTTCATTAAGTTAATCTTCACCAAAAAACCTGCTTTATTCTCTTCTAATAATCTTCTTCTTCAAGTTCCTTAATTTCCAGTTTTTAATCTTCGATTGATTTTTAACAATTCTTCAATAATGGCCGCAAAAAGAAATCTTCCAGGGGTGCAGTGTCTCCTGGAACTCCATCTATTCAAAACCCTGAGGAAACTACTTCTGAAAATATCCCTTCATCTTCTGTTGTTCAGCCTCCTGTTGTTAGTAAACCGAATGATTCTCCCCTCGAGATGATTTCAATTTTTCATGGTGATTTCCAATTCAAACCCACAAAAGCCCTGAAAGATGATCACTCTCTCTCAAATCGCCTGAAGCCTGAATTTGAAAAGGTGTTGAAAGATAAGGGATTCATTCCTATTGACTCAAGTTTGGATCCCCGAAAATTCTCCTATCGTCTTTGACTAGGCATCTCCTGGTTGGTTCTGTATTCATGACCCAGGCCTTCGGGCGGTAAGCTTCCTTTCTTTCCACTTAAGGTGGCGGTTATTAAAGAAATCGGTGTCCCTTCTTATCAATTGATGTCTATGGTATGGAAAGTGGTCTGGTCTGTTGAGTATCTCTGCAAAAAACACAATATTTCGTTTTCTCTTGACGACCTGAAGACTTGTTATGCTGTCAAGACCAATAGCCCTGGCCGTATAAGCTTTAAGGTCAAGCCTTACACTACTCCCCTTCTCAACAATCTGGATAGTGGCCATGACAAGAACTAGACTGCAAGGTACGTGTTTTTCAGGACCAATTCTGTGGGCCCTGATCTGGCATATTTGAACTATGAAGCTTGCGTTGCTGGTGTAATACTCAGTATTTAAATAATAATTTATAAGAATAATTTATGTAATTTAATAATTTAGTAAATGACATTTCTAATAATAAATGCAAGTAAGACGTTAAGTAAATAATAAATTAAGTATACAAGTCGGAAATTGGGTTTAGCTAATATAATATGGGCCGTGTGCTATTGTTTATTGGACCGAAACTTATTAGATTGGTATGAGTGTAATCGGGATTTATATCGGGAAATTAATAATAATATAATAAGGAAATAATAATATATAAAGGTAATTATAATAATAATAAAGGTAATTATAATAATAATAATAATAATAATAATAATAATAATAATAATAATAATAATAATAATAATAATACTAATAATAATAATAATAATAATAATAATAATAATAATAATAATAATAATAATAATAATAATAATAATAATAATAATAATAATAATAATAATAATAATAAAGTTGAGGCAATAATAAATTAGTAAATAATGTGTGAAGAAATCCAAGTTTTGGTAAGATTAATATATGATAATAATAATATAATAGTTATAGCAATTCCTATACTAATTAGAATAAGGTAAGTCATAATAGTTTCCTAATTGATCTCGTATTCTCTATAATCTTACACTATAAATACCATGATAAATATGAAAATATAATTCACAATTCACAAAGAAGAATAAAGAGCTTTTGGAAACGGAAGAGCAATTAAATGATAAAAGGTAAACACCGTCTTAAACTTAATTAATTTTATAGCTTGTAAACCATGGTTATAATAGCCACCGTGTAACACCTTAGGAGCGACCATAGGACTCGTGTTTTGGACCTAGAGCAACCTTGGACTGCCGAGACTTTGACCTGACCTTCAGTGACCGTCGTTGACCGTGATAGGGTGGTGTTTGGGGTGGTTAAAGGTGGCGGGTTTAGGGTTATGCGGGTTTGGTCGTGGAGGATTGGTATGGGTAATTGAACCCCTGATCAACCTCGTCTTGACCTGGGTATAGAGGGGTTGTGACGGGGGAAGGTGGTCGGTCATGCTGGTGGTGTTAGGGTGGTCAGGGATAGTGGTTTGTGTTGGTGGTGGCGAAAACAGGGGAGGAGGTCGTGTTCGGGGCAGGCGGTTTTTGGGGGGATTTTGGTGGTTGTTGGTGGTCTGGGTTAAGGGGTTTTTGGGTGGTTCTTGTCGAGGGCGGATAGAGGAGTTGGGTAGTGGTTGTAGGTGGTAGTGAGGGTGGTGTTAGGTGGTGGTTATGGGCGGGTTTTATGGGGGTGTCAGGTGAGTGTTGTTGGTGTCGTGTGGATTAGAGCGTGCGTGTTTTGGGTTGCTGGTGGTGGTGGAGCTGGAGGTTGGTGGTTGTCGGGAGTTCGGGTGCGGCAGGCTGCTGGTGTCGGGCTTGGGTGGTGAGAGTGGTGGCCTGTGGTGGCATGGAAGGAGGGGTTTAAGAGGGATGTTTGTGACGTGTTTTATGGGTATAGCTGGGTGTTTGTAAGCGGGTTTTGGTTTGGTCTGTCGGGTGACTCAGGTTAGTTTATAAAAGGGTCTTTAATATTGTAATAATTAAATAAATGAGTCGGTTTGAATAATTTATATAATAAGAAGAATAAATAAATAAATAAATAGATTTAGTAATTATTATATAGGTAGCGGAAATTATGAAGAGTTTATAATCGGATTTGTTCGCTTTAATTATTGGATTGCGTAATTGGAGTGCTTGCTTGCCAGGTAGGGATAAATCATACTCAGCTCTTATTCGATAATGTTTGGTATAATGGATGGTTGATATAAAAGTGAATTGATCGTATGTGAATTGTGTTGGTTGATATTATCGTAATTGTTGGAAGGGCGAATTATATTGCATATGTTGGTTAATCATATCGTAACTGTTGGAAGGGGGAATTATATTGAGTTGTGTTACTAATATTGATGAGGTGATTTGAATTGTTATCATTGGTTGTGATGTGATTATTGTGAAAAGTTGTGCGACAGTCAGTTGTACGTTGATGTGGGAGTTTGTACACTGGGGTGATGGTAATATGTATGTTGTGACGGAGGGGTACTATTACATGATGGCGGTACGTTGTTTAGGGAGGGGTACCAAAGTAAAATGAGCACGTTGTTAAGGGAGTTGTGCTAAGTAAAAGAAAGGAGCACGTTATCAGGGGGTTGTGCAATGAAAGTGAATTGAATTGGATTGATAATTGTATGTTCTTGTTGTTTAGTTTTATTCCTACACAACCTCGCGGTTGACTGTGTATTCGTGAACATCTGCGGTGAACCGTTTTATGGGGAGCAGATTTGACAGGTACTAAAGATTAGCTGACTTGGGAGCATTGGGATGAGAGCTTGAGTTGGACCGTAGTTGAAGTCTAAATCACATAGAATAATTACATCACTTTATTTATTTCCGCTGCGAGTTGTAAATATTTTATATTAAGTTTTAGTTGGTTAATTTGTAATAAACATTTAATCATTAAAGTTTTTAATTTAAAGTACTTTGGTGAGTTGGTCTTTGTTATTCACTACCTCGGGAAACCGAGATGGTAACAATCCTATTTATTTGGGAATGTCTAGCTAAATGCTCCTAAATAAATGGGGGTATTACAAAGTGGTATTAGAGCAAAACGATCCTCAGGCCTAACCAATGAACAATAAATGAATATAGGTTGTGTCTAATAAATGAACCCGGGTAGAAACTGTTAGGTGCCCCCTTAAGGCTTGGGATGAGTAGGGCCCCTCACACCAAACATTCGGCCCTTTCAGTTTCGAACCGGTAACCTTGAGATAATACTTGAGAGTGTGGGGTAATTTAAAATGAATATATTTCTCTTAGGGATTATGTTTGTCTTGGTTGCGTATTGTTGTCATTAATGGTTGCGGTTACGGGGGCGTAACCTTATTTTACGGAGGAGGGGTATGATATGATTTTTATAAGAATTGTTGATATGGGAAAGTATGTGGGCATGTATGTGGAATGAGTTAATATGATTAAACATGTGAAGTATTAATTGTTGTGTGGAATTGTGAAGATTGTGAAAAATGCTAGTTTGGTTGATTTCACAAGATTTTACCCTTGATTGTTTTGGCTGTCATTTACTGTCTGTTTAAAATTCTTATACGAGAGTTTTAAATGTGATACCCTTATGAGTTAGCTTTCATATGACACTAGTCTCATATTCAAATAATATACGGTTTAGGAGAAATAAATATTTTAGTGGACAGTGGTCGGAATGTCCCTGTACAAGTGTGTTTTCGCGCCATGCTTTTGTAAAATTTGCCATTTAAAAACTACTTAATGATTTGTTATAATTCCAGCTCCACTGTTTAATAGACTCATTTAAGTTTTCAGATTGATAAGCCACGTCGTAATTTAAATTTTTGACAATTAATAGTGATTTTTACAATTTGACCTAAGTTTCTAACAAGTTGCTGTAAAATTTATGTTTCGACCAAACAATTTATAAAATACATTATAAATTGACCTTATGAGTTTTTGACTTGATTCTTTCGCTAATGATTTATTAACTTTCTTTATTTTCTAAAAAGTATATGTTTTCAAAAATTAATTATGTTATTAATTATTTATGATTTTTAGTTATAGCATGTTTTCCTTAGTCTTGAACAAATGAAAGTTTTTGTTTCTTGATATTTTAATATTGTGAATTGTGTGAAGTAGATTACCATGTCTAGTGATATGCGGAATGTGTTTCCCTAAGCCTATATATATGATTACAATAATTGCATCCATGTTTAAGTTAGATATCATTATTAAGAAAAGATTAACTAATTAATTATGCGTATTTTGTTATAAATTATTATTTATCTTGGTAATGTATTCGCCAATAACTAAAGTAAGAAGTTGAAATTTAAAAAAAGAAAGATTAGATCGAATATCCTGTATGATGTGATTTTGCTAGTAAATCAAAGATTTTGTTATTCATTTTACCATTAATTAGTGTTGGAAATGAAAGTTGTTTTATATTACAATGTGTGTTTCATGCTTTATGGCATTACAACAATGATTTGGTTGTTCCTATTGTTTGTTATTTCAAACTTCGGGGACGAAGTTTATTTTTAGGGGGAAGGAATGTAATACTACGAATGTCTTGAGTTATTGTTATGATACTTTATGATAAGATTGGTGTGGTTGGTAATCGTAAATGGATGATTGTGTGGGATGGTGCTTAGTTGTGAGGATGTTTATAAGTGATGTGGTGGTAGTTGTGGGCGAACTTCGGGACGAAGTTCATTTTAAGGGGGGAAGATTGTAATACTCCGTATTTTAATAATAATTTATAAGAATAATTTATGTAATTTAATAATTGATTAAATGCCATTTCTAATAATAAATACAAGTAAGACGTTAATTAAATAATAAATTAAGTATACAAGTTGGGAATTGGGTTTAGCTAATATAATATGGGTCGTGTGCTATTGTTTATTGGACCGAAACTTATTAAATTGGTATGAGTGTAATCGGGATTTATATCGGGAAATTAATAATAATATAATAAGGAAATAATAATATATAAAGGTAATTATAATAATAATAATAATAATAATAATAATAATAATAATAATAATAATAATAATAATAATAATAAAGTTGAGACAATAATAAATTAGTAAATATTGTGTGAGGAAATCCTAGTTATGGTAAGATTAATATATGATAATAATAATAATATAATAGTAATAGCAATTCCTATACTAATTAGAATAAGGTAAGTCATAATAGTTTTCTAATTGACTCCGTATTCTCTAAAATATTACACTATAAATACCATGATAAATCTGAAAATATAATTCACAATTCACAAAGAAGAATAAGGAGCTTTTGGAACGGAAGAGCAATTAAACGATAAAAGGTAAAAACCGTCTTAAACTTAATTAATTTTATAGCTTGTAAACCATGGTTATAATAGCCACCGTGTAACACCTTAGGAGTGACCATAGGACTCGTATTTTGGACCTAGAGCAACCTAGGACTGCCGAGACTTTGACCCGACCTTCAGTGACCGTCGTTGACCGTGATAGGGTGGTGTTTGGGGCGGTTAAAGGTGGCGGGTTTAGGGTTATGCGGGTTTGGTCGTGGGGGATTGGAATGGGTAATTGAACCCCTAATCGACCTCGTCTTGACTGGGTATAGAGGGGTTGTGACAGGGGAAGGTGGTCGGTCATGCTGGTGGTGTTAGGGTGGTCAGGGATAGTGGTTTGTGTTGGTGGTGGCGAAAACTGGGGAGGAGGTCGTGTTCCGGGCAGGCGGTTTTTGGGGGCATTTTTGTGGCTATTGGTGGTTTGGGTTTGGGGGTTTTTGGGTGGTTCTTGTCGAGGGCGGATAGGGGAGTTCGGTAGTAGTTGTATGAGGCAAGGAGGGTGGTGTTAGGTGGTGGTTATGGGCGGGTTTTATGGGGGTGTCAGGTGAGTGTTGTTGGTGTCGTGGGGATTAGAGCGTGCGTCTTTTGGGTTGCTGGTGGTGGTGGAGCTGGAGGTTGGTTGTTGTCGGGAGTCAGGGTGCGGCAGGCTGCTGGTGTCGGGCTTGGGTGGTGAGACTGGTGGCCTGTGGTGGCGTGGAAGGAGGGGTTTAGGAGGGATTTTTGTGACGGGTTTTATGGGTATAATTGGGTGTTTGTAAGCGGGTTTTGGTTTGGTTTGTCAGGTGACTCGGGTTAGTTTATAAACGAGTCTTTAATATCGTAATAATTAAATAAATGAGTCTGTTTGAATAATTTATATAATAAGAAGAATAAATAAATAAATAAATAGAGTTAGTAATTATAATTGTTGTTATTATATAGGTAACGGAAATTGTGAAGAGTTTATAATCGGGTTTGTTCGCTTTAATTATTGGATTGCGTAATTGGAGTGCTTGCTTGCCAGGTAGGGATAAATGCTACTTAACTCTTATTCGATAATGTTTGGTATAATGGGTGGTTGATATAAAAGTGAATTGATCGTATGTGAATTGTGTTGGTTGATATTATCGTAATTGTTGGAAGGGAGAATTATATTGCATATGTTGGTTAATCATATCGTAACTGTTGGAAGGGGGAATTATATTGAGTTTTGTTAATAATAATAATAATAATGAGGTGATTTGAATTGTTATCGTTGGTTGTGATGTGATTATTGTGAAAAGCTGTGCGACAGTCAGTTGTACGTTGATGAGGGAGTTTGTACACTGGGGTGATGGTAATATGTATGTTGTGAGGGAGGGGTACTATTACATGATGGCGGTACGTTGTTTAGGGAGGGGTACCAAAATAAAATGAGCACGTTGTTAAGGGAGTTGTGCTATGTAAAGGAAAGGAGCACGTTGTCAGGGGGTTGTGCAATGAAAGTGAATTGAATTGGATTGATAATTGTATGTTCTTGTTGTTTAGTTTTATTCCTACTCAACCTCGCGGTTGGCTGTGTATTTGAGAAGACCTGCGGTGAACCGTTTTATGGGGAGCAGATTTGAAAGGTACTAAAGATTACCTAACTTGGGAGCATTGGGATGAGAGCCTGACTTGGACAGTAGTTGAAGTCTAGATCACATAGAATAATTACATCACTTTATTTATTTCCGCTGCGAGTTGTAAATAGTTTATATTAAGTTTTAGTTGGTTAATTTTTAATAAACATGTAATCATTAAAGTTTTTAATTTAAAGTACTTTGGTGAGTTGGTCTTTGTTATTCACTACCTCGGAAAACCGAGATGGTAACAGTCCTATTTATTTGGGAATGCCTAGCTAAAGGCTCCTAAATAAATGGGGGTGTTACAACTGGTGAAAGCTCTGGCTTTTTCTTTTATCCTGCATGTTTATTCGTTGGTAAAAAATAAAATTATATTGAATCATACCTTCTGTGTGCGCAGTTGATGATTGGGTTACTGAAACTGAGTACCCTACTACAAACATTTCTGCTTTTCTTGCTATTCCTCCACTGGAGAGGTCTTGGCCTCTCTATTTCGGGGCTGGCCATCTTCCTCGCTGCCTGAAAGATAATGGTGCTACCATGGTGCCTAAACCTTCAAAGGCTGTTAGTGCTTCTAGTTCAGGCAGTAAGTCTATTTTGCTTTCCTTTTTCTTCCTATTTTGGCTCTTCCATGATAGTTAGTTTTTATTGCTAATGTAGTGTTTCGTATTGTAGCCACCAGGTCATCTACTCGCCTTGCCAGATTTGGTATGGCTGATCTTTCAACCAGATTGGCTAAGATTAAGGAGGAATGCTCCCAGGAAGGCGGTGATGCTGAGCCTGTTGTTGATTTAACCGAGTTGTCTGATGCTCCCAAGGTTACTCATCTTTACCTTGCCTCTGTGAGGCAATTTCAAAGACTCGAAGATAAAAATAGAAGATGTTGATATATCTGCCCCAGTCAGGGAAGTGAGAGCCAGGGTAGATAATGTGGAGGCTGCCAGGGTGAAGATTAAGGATTATGCTGCTTCCAAGTCAGATGTCATGCTCACCCTTGACCCTGTCGAGACTGCTACCCAGGCAGTTGCTTCAGTGGACCACTCTGTCAGCCTTTTGGCAAGTTCCTTGGCTGCTGTAAGGAAGGTACACTATTTATTATTATGTATATTTCGTAATATGTATATTTTATTTAGAGGTTTTTGTTATTATGACATAATATATATACTATTCTTTTTGTTTTTGTTCAGGGTACCGCGCCCTGTCTCCATAATGCTTATCACGCTACTTCTCTGGTAGCTAGGATTGACCTGATGAGATTAGATTATGATAAGCTGAAGTCTGAACTGGACTTTGCATGGGTTGACCTGGCTGCTAAAGCTGCTGACTTGGCGAAGGTGCATGCTGAGAGGGATGCTGCTAAGGCTGAGGCAAATTCAAACAAGCAGCTTTTCCAGGAGGCGCTGGACAAGAATGAAGAGCTCAGTCTGGAGAGGGATGATCTGGAGTTTAAGCTTGATGATGCCTCCCTTTATTTTTATATTAAGGGAAAGGTAGCTGCCATATCGGAGCCTGTTGAGGCCAGGGCAAATTGGAACCCTGAAGCTGAGATGGCCTTTGCTGCCTCTAAGTATCCTGATCTGCACAACATGGGCAATGAACAAGAGGCCGATTCTCCAGGGGAGCAGGATGTTGATGCTGAGGCTGGTCAGGCCAAGAGTGGGAGTGCTGATGCTGTTTCTAAGGAGAAGTAGTAATTTGAATTTTCTTTACTGGTATTGGCCCATCCAGGGGGGATGTCCCTGGACAAACAATTTTATTTTCTCTATCTCTGCTCAGGTCAGGGAGGCTATCCCTGGCCTTTATGAATATTTTGGTGTCTTTGCCCCGGGGGGTAAGGGCTTTATTATTATGATAGCAATGGTCTTCCTTGGCTAATTTTGCTTACTTCCTGACGTTTTGTTTGCTTTTGAATTTTTTGAACCTGTGAACTTTTGTTTTTCCAATCCGGTGGACCTGTCAAAATCTTTATTTTGTTAACCTGTAAGGCATTTTTAAATTGTCCTGTCATTCGAGCTGTCGTGAGTAATTCAACCAAGTATGGTTTTTGCCATAGTGGTTGAAGGGGTGGGAAAACTGGCCTGACAGGAGGGCTTATGTCCCCTGCCTGACAGGAGGGCTTGGTACTCGGCCTGACAGGAGGGCTTTTTAGACTAATGGTTGGGATGGCACACCCTTCCACCGTCTTGCTGTGTCTAGCCGTTTGTAAATATGTGCAGTAAACCTAGTCAGGTCAGGCAATTATTTCATGCCTGATTGGTCTTGACATTTACTGTATCCGGTGATGGTTACCAACTCGTTAAGCACAATTAAGTGTAAAGTTTTGTTTCTAGCCCTCAATCCTGAATATTTATGCATATAAACATTTATCATGTATAATTGTTCAGGATTTGAAAAATAAGAGAAATTGGGTTAGTTAGATATATAGACATGGATTGCACATAGAGCATATGAAACACGTAATTTTTCAGGTAGCATGTCAGGTTGAATTACTGATAGTAAAGATATGATTTTGTACCTAATTATGGCCAAACATAGGTTTTATACATGGAATAATTTCAAATGTGTTACATTCCAAGATCTTGGGATCATTTCTCCATCTAATGTTTGGAGCCTGTATGATCCTTGTCCAACGATTGATTTTTCCTTTTTGTTTGGAAAGACTTTTCGTAGGACAAGGTCTCCTTCCCTGAAAACTCTAATTCTAACATTTTTATTGTAAGTCCTGGCTACTGCTTGTTGGTATGATGCCATCCTGATTTTGGCAACGTCTCTCAGCTCTTCTGTCAGGATCAGGTAGTCTTGCATTAGGTCTCTGTTTGCTTCAACGTTGTTCAGACTATATCTTGATGTTGGCACCCGTACTTCTGCAGGAATTACAGCTTCACAGCCATACACCAAAGAATAAGGTGTTTGGCATGTTGATGTCTTTGGAGTTGTTCTGTTTGCCCATAGCACTAATGGAAGTTCTTCAACCCATCTGCCTCGTCTTCTATTTAGTTTCTTCTTTAGGCAGCTTATGACTACCTCGTTACTTGATTCAGCCTGGCCATTAACTTTTGGATATCCAGGGGTTGATGTTACCAGGCTGATATTCCATTCTTGGAAAAATGCTTGGGTCTTTTTCCCACGAATTGGGTTCCATTGTCACATACTATTTCTGATGGGACTCCATATCTGCAAATAATATTCGTTCTGATGAAGGATATTAGTTCTTTTTCGGTTACTTGCCTGAAAGAGTGAGCTTCGATCCATTTGGAGAAATAGTCAGTCATAGCCAACATGAATACTTTATATCCTGGATCTACAGGCAACTTTCCTACAATATCCATGCCCCACTTCATGAACGGCCAGGGTGTAGAAATCGAGTGAAGGAGCTCAGATGGCTGATGTATTATAGGTGCATGAACTTGACAGGCTTCACACTTTGAAGAGTATTCCAGGCAGTCAGCCCTTGGTGTAGGACAGTAGTAGCCTATCCTAAGTACTTTACTTGCGAGGCTTTTTCCTCCTTTATGGTTACCACAATGTCCATCGTGTATTTCTTGAAGTACTTATTTGGCTTCACCAGGCTCCAAGAATCTCACGTATGGTCCAGCTTGCGATCTCTTGAATAAAGTGTTAATGATAATGGCATAGGTTGAAGCTCTAATTTTAAAAGCCCTTACTTCTAGTCTTCCCTGAGGTAGCATTCCTTGGAGAAACCAATGATAATAGGGTTTAGTCTAAGAATTACTATCCTAGTTGACAGGGTGGACTTGTTCAGCCTTGCTGATGGCTGGCTCTAATTAATGAACAATTGGTATTTTATCAAAAACTGCGGGGGTAAAATTTGAACCTAGGCTAGCCAAAGCATCAGCCTGCGTGTTCAGGTCTCTTGATATTTGATCTATATCAAATAAAGCAAATTTAGCGGTTAGGTTCTTTGCATATTCTAAATACGAAATCATTTTTGCATCCTTAGCCGTATAAATTCCCTTTATTTGATTAGCAATTAAAAGTGAATCAGTTTTTACCTTTAGGTTTTGAACACCGAGGTCTAGACATACCTTTAAGCCTACTATCAGAGCTTCATATTCCGCTTCATTGTTAGTAGCTTTGAATTCACAGCTTATAGCCTGAGCTATCACGTCTCCCTATAGTGATTTAAGCACTAATCCTAACCCTGCCCCCTGGCATTAGATGCCCTATCTATGAACAAAGTCTATTCCTGGTCTGGAGTTTTATTTTCTAATTGGTTAACCTATTTTTTCAGGTCAGGTTCTAGGTTAGGACTGAAATCAGCCACAAAGTCTGCTAGGGCCTGCGATTTAATCGCTGCCCTGGGTTCAAAAAAAATATCATATGTACTAATTTGAACTGACCATTTGGCCATCCTACCTGATAATTCAGGCTTGCGCAAGACGGATTTTATGGGTAAGTTGGTCCTGACTATAATGGGGTGGCTTTCAAAATAGGGTCGTAGTTTAGTACACGACATAATTAAAGCTAAGACATATTTTTCAAGTAATCCATACCTCATCTCAGCATCCAGTAGGCTCTTACTTACATAATAGACAGGATGTTGTGGGCCTTCCTGTTTTTTACAAGGATCACACGATTCTTTGTGTCGAGAATTGGATAAGTATCTTTGACAGGGGTTCTCCCTTCTCTGGTTTAGCCAGTAAGGGTGGAGATGATAGATAAGATTTTATGTAATACCCCACATTTTGATAATAATTTATGAGAATAATTCATGTAATTTAATAATTAAGTAAAGGCATTTCTAATAATAATTACAAGTAAGACGTTAATTAAATAATAAATTAAGTATCCCAGTCGGAAATTGGGCGTAGCTAATAATTGAGCGTTGGGCCGTGTGACATTGTTATTTGGACCGAAACTTATTAAGTTGGTATGAGTATAATCGGGATTTGTATCGGGAATTAATAATAATAATATAATATGGGAATAATAATATATAAAGGTAATAATAATTATATCAATGATAATAATAAAGTTATGGCAATAATAAAGTTAGTAAATATAGTATGAGGAAATCGAACTTATGGTAAGACTAATATAATAATAATAATAATAATAATAATAATAATAATAATAATAATAATAATAATAATAATAATAATAATAATAATAATAATAATAATAATAATAATAATAATAAGAACAATAATAATAACAATAATAATAATAATAATAATAATAATAATAATAATAATAATAATAACAATAATAACAATAATAATAACAATAATAATAACAATAATAATAACAATAATAAGAACAATAATAATAATAACAATAATAATAATAATAATAATAATAATAATAATAATAATAATAATAATAATAATAATAATAATAATAATAATAATAATAATAATAATAATAATAATAATAATAATAATAATAATAATAATAATAATAATAATAATAATAATAATAATAATAATAATAACAACAACAATAATAATAACAATAATAATAATAATAATAATAGAATACATATTGTTATTTAGTAAGTTTCCTAATAAGACTACCTTCTACTAGTATAAAAGCAAAGCTAGACCTACCATATAGTTTTATTCACAAAATTGCACAAGTATCACACATAAAGGGAAAGAGGGAGATATATAGAAAAAAGAGGAAGAGAATATAGTTTTATTATCGTCTCAAGGTAAGACCGTCTTATTATATAATATATTAGTTTTGTAATTATGCTAACACGCATGCTAGACCACCGTATGATTTGCCTTGACCATAACCTCGACCCAAGACCACCGTGACTGACCCAGGACTTAGCTTGACCACCATTGATCGGCTGGGGTTAGGGTTTATAGGGTGATTGCTGTGGTTGTGGTTTCGGTTGCAACCGTGGGTTGTACACGGGTTTAGACCCTTGCCTCGCCTGTTTTAAGACCGAACCTTGGTTGGGTTGGTCCGTGGTGGTGCGTCGACCTTTGTGGGTAGTTGGGGGCTGTCAAAGGTGGTGGTGTGCGTAGGGGTGTCCGAAAATTCGAAGGGTGGGTGTTTGTGTTGGTGTTTGCAGTGACACGTGAATGTATAACCAACCTTACACTTCGTGCTTGATTAAGACCGTGACCAGGGGACGGGGGCGCTTCTGGTGGACCACCGTGGGTCATAGGGTGGCCATTAGTGGTTTGTGGTGGTTGTGTTTGTTGAAAATCGTGAATTGCTTGTTGTCGATGCTGCGGGTGTTGTACTAGGGCAGAACGGGATTGCCCGTGGTTGGTTGCGTCGTGTCGGTTAGTGTCGTGGTTAGGGTGGTAGGGAGAGTTGAAGGTGTAAATGGTGGTAGTGGTTACTCGGGTTTTGGGTGTATGGGTGGTGTTGTAGGTGGTCTAAGGTGAGTGCCGTGAAGGTGTTATTGATATTGCGGGAATGGTCGAAGGTTATTGTGGGGAGTTATGGCGTGAGTTTAGAAACATGTATGGAGGTGTTAGTAGCGGTGGTTAGGGCTGTCTAGACCGTGGCTGTGGGTGGTTGAGTAGGGTGTGAAGAGGGGTGGTGATGGTGGTTGTTAGACCGTGAAATAAGGGGTGTTTGGGGGTCAAGTATAACACGGTTGGACAAGTTTAAAACGTGTTTGTATGAATTTGATTAGTAATGATCATCACATGATGATGAAGATTATAATTAATTAATAATTAATAAATGATAAAGGTTATTAATGATTTATATTATGTGTGTGGGTGACCTCAATAGGTTGTTCGACGGGTATGACGGGTTTTGAATATTAACAACGTAATTGTTATATAATTAATTTATAACTAGTAAATAATGTAATTAGTAATTAAATGTTATTATTACTTGTCTTAGGTGACGAAATTGTTAAGAAGCCTTGTTAATTGGATTTCTATTTATTCGGATTGCGTTATTGGAATTTGCTTATCAGGTAGGATAATCTACTCAACTATATCCGGTTTGAGTGTTTAATACGTGAATGTATTGAAAGGATGATTGTTGTATGATTGCTTATTTAATTAAGCTAATTGAGTGATTAACTTTGTTAATTGTTGGAGTTGTGTATATTTTATACGATTATATTGTGGAATGCTCTATGAGAATTGGACTGCTCCAGGCTTAGTCTTTGGTGGATAACGTGAATGGTTGTTGGACTGCCCCAGGCTTAGTCTCTGGTGGATAACGTGTGTGATTAATTGGAAGGCCCCAGGCTTAGACTCTGGTGGATAACGTGTGTGAGTATTTGGACTGCCCCAGGCTTAGTCTCTGGTGGATAACGTGGATAGTTGATGTCGAGATGTGACATGTGAACAGTTGAGATTGGAATATTGATAGTTGTGGAAGATTGGTTGTTTTCATGTATTTTATCCTACTCAACCATTGGTTGACGTATTTGCTTATGTGTCAAAATAAAATTGATGCCTGCTTTAATTGATGGCATCCTGTGGTGAACCATTTAATATTTTCGGTTAAATGGGGAGCAGATTTAAATAGCAGGTTTTGAGTTAGCTGGATATGGGGAGCTTGGGCGTGTGAGCTTTCGGACCTACAGGAGTCTAGATCACAAATGTAGTTATATCACTTATTTAATTTCCGCTGCGAGTTGTATTTATTTTTACATTAAGTTCTAGTTGATTAAAAATTATAAGACATATGTAATCATTAAAGTTTTTATTTAAAGTACTTTGGTGAGTGGGACTTTGTTATCTATTACCTCGGGTAACCGAGATGGTAACGCTCTCATTTACTTGGGAATGTCTAGCTAAAGGCTCCCGAATAAATGGGGGTGTTACATTTTAGGTCTTGAGAGGCTGCTTCATGTTCATCCGTCCACTGGAACTGCTTGTTTTTTCTGAGCAGGTTGTAAAATGTTTTACACCTTTCAGAGGATCTTAATATGAACCGGTTCAGGGCGGCTACCCGACCTGTCAATTTCTGAATATCTTTGACAGTCTTGGGTGACTGAAGTTCCAGGATAGCTTTTATATGTTCCGGGCTGGCTTCTATGCCTCTCTTCGTAACCATGTAACCAAGGAACTTACCTGCAGAGACTCCAAAGTGGCATTTTGCAGGGTTGAGCTTCATGTTGTATTTTTCCAATATTTGGAACGCTATTTCCAAATGCTTCACATGATCTTCTGCATTTTTGGACTTTACCACCATGTCGTCTATGTAGACCTCCATGATATCACCTATTTGGTCCTTGAACATCATGTTGACCAGGCGCCCGTACGTTGCCCTTGCATTCTTTAGGCCGAAAGGCATGGCTGTGTAACAGTATATGCCTCGGTCTGTGATGAATGCAGTACTCTCCTGGTCAGCAGGATGTATTTTTATTTGATTAAATCCACTGGAGGCATCCATGAATGTTAGCAACTCATGCCCTGCTGTGGCGTCTGCCATGGCATCAATATGTGGCAAAGGAAATGGGTTCTTAGGGCAGGCTTTGTTCAAGTCAGTGTACACAAACTCTCCATTTTCCATTCTTTTTCTGTACAACAACCACGTTAGCCAGCCATTCAGGGTACATTACTTCCCTGATCATTCCCATATCCAGGAGTTTTTCCACTTCCTCGTTGAATATGATATTTCTTTCAGCTGCAAATTTTCGTCTTTTCTATTGTATAGGCTTAAAAGATGGATCAATATTATGTTTGTGTGTAATTATATCAGCACTAATTCCAGTCATATCAAAATGAGACCACGCAAACCAAGATGATTTATTTTTAAGGAATTTTACTAGTTCAGGCCTGACACTATCTGGGGCGTCAGATTAGATTACCTGATCTGTTTCCATTCTGGGAGGTGCTACATAAGTACTCCTGACAGGGTACGGTAATTGCTATGCAAGGGACTTACCTGCCTTGGAAGGTTTCAAAGCTGTTGTATAGCATTCTTGGGCTGTCTTGTGATCCCCCTTGATTGTGGCTATGCCCCAATCCATTGGTATCTTGATACACTAGTGATAGGTCGATGGCACAGCCTTGACATTATGAATCCGTGGTCCGCCTGCACTGCATTGTAGGATGACAAGCAATCTAGGACTCCAAATTTCTCATAGGATGAGACCCCTTCGACGTAGGTTGGAAGGTGGATTTCTCCTAACGTGCTTCTGGTTTCTCCACTGAACCCTACCAAAACGCTGGACTTTTTGGTGATTTGATCCTCATTAATTTTCATGGCTTTCAGCACGTCAAGCATGATCAAATTCACTGAGCTGCCTCCATCTACTAGGATCCTTATAACTGTGGCGGTTCCAATCTTCATAGAAATTACCAGGCCATCATGATGAACATCAGGAATGCCTACCAGGTCACAATCACCGAAAGTGATTGTTGGGAGGTGATCCAGTTTACAGGGTGATGCAATCCTTGGCGTCCTGGCTATCTTTTTCTTTCTTTGAATCGTCAGTCGCAGATTTCTGATCCACCAGATATGAGCTTTACTTCATAAATTGGAGGTGTTGGAGGAACGCTGCGATCCTGCTTATGCTCCTGGTTCTCTTTGCCTTAGTCTGCATTCCTGCCTTTTGTCTTGATCAGGTCTTTCAGGTATCCAGATTTCAGCAGGTAAGCCACTTCTTTCCTCAGGGTAAAGCAATCATCCGTCATGTGTCCAACATCCATGTGGAATTCGCACCATTTAGAGTTATCTCTCCTGGGACTAGGATTTTCCACCTTTCTGGGCCATCTGACTACTGGTCCCATGTTGTCAAGCCTCCAGATTAACCCTGCAATATCAACACTGAAGTTATGCTCAGAAATAGGTGGGAAAAGTTTAGCCTTACCTTGATATTCATGTGCCAGGTTGACTTCTGAATGGTCTGGCCTGGAATATGGAGTAGGTCTGTAATTGTTTCCTTTGTTGCTTTTCCTATTACTCTTTTCATAGTCCTTTGGTCCACTGGATGATGACTTTGTAGCTCTTGTCTTCTTCCAGCCTGATAAAAGCAAGCGTTTTGGCCTAGACATCTTCGAAGGTATGGTAGGGATACTTAGTGAGCTCATTGTATAAGTCACTATGAGGTAGTAACCCCTGCCTGAATGCTTCCACTGCTGTTACAACGTCACACCTGGGAATTTACACTTTCTCTTTGTTGAATCTTGCGAGGAATATCCTGAGAGTTTCATCAGGCTTCTGTGTAATCCTGTAAAGATCACTGGATCGCTTCTCCAACTCCCTGATATTTGCAAACTGCTGGTTGAAGTTGTTGATCAGGTTGGCAAAAGAATGGATGCTCCCGGTTGGCAGGTTTATGTACCATTGTAGAGCAGGTCCGGTCAGGGTTGTTCCAAATCCCTTACACATGCAAACTTGCTTAAACTCGCTGGGAATGGATGCAGCTAACATTTTATGTTTGTAGAGGGCCACATGATTTTGTGGATCCGTAGTTCCATCATAGATATTCATAGACGGGACCACAAACTTTTTGGGCAAGTCCACTTTTGCTATTTCGTCTATGAAAGGTGAATCAAAGATAGGCTTGCCGGGGCAAACCTCTTCTAAACCGGCGGTACTCCGGGTATCTTCTCGAATTTTTCATTTAGCTTCTTGATTTCCTGGACCACTGCCATCATGAAGGCTGCTGCAGATTCATCAGGTTTTTCTTTGTCATTGTTTGGCTCACCATCGTCATCAGTATTGACAAGCTTAGAACCACTTGGGCTCCGAAAACTAGAAAAATAAATGTTTTTGATAATCGATGCAAATGGTGTTCCTGGCTGGAATCTGGAGCCTGCTCCCCGGGGTTTCTCCAATTTTTGTTTCAGAGCTGACTCAGATTCTCTTAACTGAAGGATTTGTTTAGGCTACTTTTTCTTTCAAGCTTTCCAACTCAGCTATTTGTTGGAGGGCTGCATTCAATTGTTCTTCAATGGTGAGCTGGGCCATTTTTGTAGGTTATTTGGATTTTTATAAGATGAGAAAAAAGATTTAAAGAGCTAGATGCCCCACGGTGGGCGCCAATTGTTTTATATGGATTTTGCGCAAGGCGAAATCAGGTCAGGATAGGTCTAGGCAGGGTTAACTAGCTCTGATTAATCTGTGGGTCAGGATAACAGGGTATAGTGCAAGAAAATTAAAATACGATAAACGAATAACAATAAGACAAGAACTTTTGTACGTGGAAAACCCTTAAATTGGAAAAAACCACGGGCACTAAGCCAGGAGAGGATTTCCATATTTTATAGAGTATTTAGCACAATTGATCGTAATAAGCTTTAATTGTTGTAAGAGAATGTTGTATGCTTCGAATATCTCTCCTCCTCCTCTGGATAATTTCTAAATGCTTCTTATATAGTGATCTGCTGAACAGCTGATCGATCTCACTATAAATGCCAAATATTTTATCTTAATTACCCGTAATAATACCCATTATTAAGCCCTTAATTGCTGCTTTAATTGTAGAATCTTCCCAATTAATGCTGCGCGTATATTCTTCTTATAATATGATTTTCTGGTCTAATATCGTCCTGATATTTTGACCGTTGTCCTCTCCATGGCCTGGCGCCTATCTTCATGTGTCATGGTAGCTTGACATCCTGACACCCTGACAGTCAGGTCAAGGTAAAATATTGATCAGGGATATCCGCGGATTTCCAGGCCCATCAATTACCCCTTATATCCTTATTTTCACTGTCAGGACAAAAAATAAGGAGATAACTTCCAACTATGGAAAATCGTTCAACGGTTTGATCGTGGCTAATCAGTTCCTGTAACGGCTATTTGATTAGTTTATGACGCTTGTTGCACTTACTGCAACCTCTTCAATTATTATCCTTCCAAGTTGCGGTTGAAACCCTAGTTTCAACGACTATAAATACCTCTTCACTTCATTAAGTTAATCTTCACCAAAAAACCTGCTTTATTCTCTTCTAATAATCTTCTTCTTCAAGTTCCTTAATTTCCAGTTTTTAATCTTCGATTAATTTTTAACAATTCTTCAATAATGGCCGCAAAAAGAAATCTTCCAGGGGTGCAGTGTCTCCTGGAACTCCATCTATTCAAAACCCTTAGGAAACTACTTCTGAAAATATCCCTTCATCTTCTGTTGTTCAGCCTCCTGTTGTTAGTAAACCGAATGATTCTCCCCTCGAGATGATTTCAATTTTTCATGGTGATTTCCAATTCAAACCCACAAAAGCCCTGAAAGATGATCACTCTCTCTCAAATCGCCTGAAGCCTGAATTTGAAAAGGTGTTGAAAGATAAGGGATTCATTCCTATTGACTCCGAAGTTTGGATCCCTGAAAATTCTCCTATCAGGGCTGACTGGGCATGTCCTGGTTGGTTCTGTATTCATGACTGGGCCTTCAGGGCAGGCTGTAAGCTTCCTTTCTTTCCACTTAAGGTGGCGGTCATTAAAGAAATCGGTGTCCCTTCTTATCAATTGATGCCTACGGTATGGAAAGTGGTCAGCTCTGTTGAGTATCTCGGCAAAAAAAACACAATATTTCGTTTTCTCTTGACGACCTGAAGACTTGTTATGCTGTCAAGACCAATAGCCCGAGCCGTATAAGCTTTAAGGTCAGGCCTTACACTACTCCACTTCTCAACAATCTGGATAGTGGCCATGACAAGAACTAGACTGCAAGGTACGTGTTTTTCAGGACCAATTCCGTGGGCCCTGATCTGGCATATTTGAACTATGAAGCTTGCGTTGCTGGTGTAATACCCAGTATTTAAATAATAATTTATAAGAATAATTTATGTAATTTAATAATTTAGTAAATGACATTTCTAATAATAAATGCAAGTAAGACGTTAAGTAAATAATAAATTAAGTATACAAGTCGGAAATTGGGTTTAGCTAATATAATATGGGCCGTGTGCTATTGTTTATTGGACCGAAACTTATTAGATTCGTATGAGTGTAATCGGGATTTATATCGGGAAATTAATAATAATATAATAAGGAAATAATAATATATAAAGGTAATTATAATAATAATAATAATAATAATAATAATAATAATAATAAAGGTTAGGCAATAATAAATTAGTAAATAATGTGTGAAGAAATCCAAGTTATGGTAAGATTAATATATGATGATAATAATATAATAGTTATAGCAATTCCTATACTAATTAAAATAAGGTAAGTCATAATAGTTTCCTAATTGATCTCGTATTCTCTATAATCTTACACTATAAATACCATGATAAATATGAAAATATAATTCACAATTCACAAAGAAGAATAAAGAGCTTTTGGAAACGGAAGAGCAATTAAACGATAAAAGGTAAAAACCGTCTTAAACTTAATTAATTTTATAGCTTGTAAACCATGGTTATAATAGCCACCGTGTAACACCTTAGGAGCGACCATAGGACTCGTGTTTTGGACCTAGAGCAACTTTGGACTGCCGAGACTTTGACCTGACCTTCAGTGACCGTCGTTGACCGTGATAGGGTGTTGTTTGGGGCGGTTAAAGGTGGCGGGTTTAGGGTTATGCGGGTTTGGTCGTGGAGGATTGGTATGGGTAATTGAACCCCTGATCAACCTCGTCTTGACCTGGGTATAGAGGGGTTGTGACGGGGGAAGGTGGTCGGTCATGCTGGTGGTGTTAGGGTGGTCAGGGATAGTGGTTTGTGTTGGTGGTGGCGAAAACAGGGGAGGAGGTCGTGTTCTGGGCAGGCGGTTTTTGGGGGGATTTTGGTGGTTGTTGGTGGTCTGGGTTAGGAGGTTTTTGGGTGGTTCTTGTCGAGGGCGGATAGAGGAGTTGGGTAGTGGTTGTAGGTGGTAGTGAGGGTGGTGTTAGGTGGTTGTTATGGGCGGGTTTTATGGGGGTGTCAGGTGAGTGTTGTTGGTGTCGTGTGGATTAGAGCGTGCATGTTTTGGGTTGCTGGTGGTGGTGGAGCTGGAGGTTGGTGGTTGTCGGGAGTCCGGGTGCGGCAGGCTGCTGGTGTCGGGCTTGGGTGGTGAGAGTGGTGGCCTGTGGTGGCATGGAAGGAGGGGTTTAAGAGGAATGTTTGTGACGTGTTTTATGGGTATAGCTGGGTGTTTGTAAGCGGGTTTTGGTTTGGTTTGTCGGGTGACTCAGGTTAGTTTATAAAAGGGTCTTTAATATCGTAATAATTAAATAAATGAGTCGGTTTGAATAATTTATATAATAAGAAGAATAAATAAATAAATAGAGCTAGTAATTATTATATAGGTAGCGGAAATTATGAAGAGTTTATAATCGGATTTGTTCGTTTTAATTATTGGATTGCGTAATTGGAGTGCTTGCTTGCCAGGTAGGGATAAATCATACTCAGCTCTTATTCGATAATGTTTGGTATAATGGATGAGTGATATAAAAGTGAATTGATCGTATGTGAATTGTGTTGGTTGATATTATCGTAATTGTTGGAAGGGCGAATTATATTGCATATGTTGGTTAATCATATCGTAACTGTTGGAAGAGGGAATTATATTGAGTTGTGTTACTAATATTGATGAGGTGATTTGAATTGTTATCATTGGTTGTGATGTGATTATTGTGATAATGGGTTCGTGATAATGGAGTTGTGCTGATCTACGACGAGGTATGACGGAGTTAAGGCGAGGTATGGCAGAGCTCCAGCGACGTTACCGGTGACTCCATGTGGTATTAGATTACAGTTAGATAAGGGTGAGGGAGTTTGGTTATTGGGTTTGTGACGTTGTGTGAGAGTTTGTTAGAGTCACGTGTATAAATGTGTAATTGATTTGCTTAATCTGATAGTTTCTATTTAGTTCGTACAGTTCGCACCCTAATTTAGTTTGCACGGGATCCTGATTATATATGTATATGTATATATATATATATATATATATATATATATACAAATATATATAGAGAGAGAGAGAGAGGAGGGCGGGGGGGAATCACTTGAGTCCATCCCTTTCTCTTGAGTCCATGAGTTCTCTTTAGAGCCGTTGGATATAGGGAGATGAAAGGCTGAGATTCAGAGCAAAAAAGAGGGGATTAAAAGCTAATTTAACCCACTATCTCTCTACCCTCACTAATTAATCATTAATCCCCCTAATCATCTATATATCATTTTTTTCTCATTAACTTTTCTCTCCTGTCACACAATATCATTCCATCCTTCTCTCTAAAAACCTAATTAAATCAAAACACACACACAACAAAAAAACTCTCTTCCTCACCCACACACACCTCGAAGCCCACAAACACCCACCTCCCTTCACCCCAATACACACCCCACCCTAACACGGCCGCCACCACCCTCCTCACCAGATCTGAGCCCCACTACCACCAACCAACCACCAACAACATTCCACAACCAAAAAAAAAAATAGATCTACCATCACACCCATCCACCACTCCGACGCAACCACACCCACCCACCACTCACCCTAAACTACCACACCACCATGACACCCACAACCCCCTACCGCCAGCACCACCACCACCCGACCACCCTCCTCCACACGTCACCACCAAAACAACTAAAGCTACCACCACCGCCCACTTCTTCCTCCTCTTCTCTCATCGCCAACAACTAAAGCCACCACGACACCACCTCCACACAGCCACCACGACACCACCTCCCCTTCTCCTTTTTTTTTTCCAGATCTGACTCCCCACCAATACTGTCCCTCAACTTGTTTTTTTTTTTTTTATAAAAAACGCGGATCTAGCTGCAGTGGAGGCTTGGTTGTAGTATTGGGTGTTGTGTTTATATGATGGTGGCCGGAAGTAACTCGTTTTTTGTATGCTTGTTGTTGGTACGGTGGAGGTGGTGCTGTTGGTGGCTTGATATCGTGGTGGTGTTTTACTTCTTTTTTTTTGTATTGTTTTACTTTTTTGTGTTGTTGTTGTGTATGTGGTGGGTTTTTTTTTTTTTTTTCAGATTACTTATTTTAAATATCGTCTTATTTTATGTTTTTTCAAATATCATTTTCTAATATTTTTTTCTTCAAATTTCATATTTAAAATATTGTCTTGTCATTTATTTTCTCAAATCTTGTCTTACACAATTTTTTTTTTCAGATTTCGTTTTTTAAATCTCGTTTGTTTTTGTGAGCTTCTTTTATATTAATGTTAGATCTACTAAATAGATCTCAAATAATTTGTTAATTTTAATCTTAAATCTACTCATAAGGACCACAATTACACTTATAAAGGACCAAAGTTATACTTGTAAATGTTAAAATTGTATAAATTCAAATTTTTATAGACAAAACCGCCTTAAAATATCAAAGTTACACTCCTTAAATACTAGAGTTACACTCGTAAAGCATCAAAGTTAAACTTGTAAAATGTTAAAATTGTATAAATTTAAATTTTTATCCATAAAACCGCCTAAAAAAATCAAAGTTACGCTCTCAAAATACCTGAGTGACACTCGTAAAGCATCAAAGTTACACTTGTAAAATGTTAAAATTGTAAAAATTCAATTTTTTATATACAAAATCGACCTTAAAAAATCAAAGTTACACTTTTATGACAGAGTGTTACACTTGTAAAATGCTAAAATTGTATAAATTCAATTTTTAATCTGCAAAAAAAAAAAAAAAAAAAAATCAAAGTTACAGTTTTACAGCTCAGAGTTACACTTATAAAATGTTAAAATTGTATAAATTCAATTTTTTATATACAAAATCGACTTTAAAAAGTCAAAGTTACACCTTTACAACCCAGAGTTACACTTGTAAAATGTTAAAATTGTATAAATTCAATTTTTTTTATATACAAACCGCCATAAAAGGTCAAAGTCACACTTTACTACTTAGAGTTACACTTCAAAATCTCAGAAACTCAAAATTCATTAAATAGGGGTTAAAAGTCATTAATTAGGGGCTAGAGAGAGAAAGTCAATTAATAAGTGTTTAGATAATTGATTAGTGTTAAGTGTATTTTTTTGCTTTGAATCTCAACCAACCACCTCATCTCTTCTAATGGTGTTGATGGGGACTTAGGAACTCAATGGAAGAGGAGGACTCAATTGACCTCTCTTTCTCTCTATCCCTCTCTCTCTCTCTCTTTATATGAAAGAGAGAGAGAGAGAGAGAGAGAGAGAGAGAGAGAGAGAGAGAGAGAGAGAGAGAGAGAGAGAACGAGAGTTGGGATCCGGTGAGAACTCTTAAATATTTGAGGATTGAGGATTTCAATACAATATCTTAGCTTCTTCAATACAATATCACAAAAAAATCAGAATTTTTTTTTTGCCCAAGTGTTTTTTTGTCTGATATTTTATCGAGTAACATATGATATTGTAATGAAATTCTCAATCCTCAAAAAGATATATATATATATATATATATATATATATATATATATATATATATATATATATATATATATAAAGGAATCACTTGAGTCCATCCCTTTCTCTTGAGTCCATGAGTCCTCCTAAGAGCCTTTGGATGATGGAAGATGCATAGATGAGATTGAAACAAAAAAAAAGGGGATTAATGGGTCATTAACACACTTCTCTCACTACTCTTACTAATACACATTAATTAAACACTAATTCACTATATATAGCTTATTCTCCTTTCCACTTCTCTCTCATCTCACACAATTATCATCATCTCATCTCTTTAAAACCCAAATAATTCAAAAAAACACAAAAAAAATAAATCCATCATCTCTTTCTCTGTCACCACCACCACCCACCTCACATCGCCTCCTACAACCACCAACCACTACCCACGATGACCACCACCAGCCACACGAAGCCCACCATCCGACACTACCATACCCGACACCACCACCACCACCATTAATCGACCACCAGAACCACCATTAATCGACCACCACCACCTCTCACCCGACAAGACCACCCCGTCTCCCCCTCTCTCCCTCATCTCCCCAGATCTGCCGCCACCCCACGCAACCAGTCAGCAGATTCCGACACCACAACCGCCACCACACCATGGCAGCCATCACCCGCAGCCTCCTCCTCTCTCTTCCTTTTCGGCCACCACCACAACAACACCATTGCCACAACCACCATAACCACTCAAATAAACCAAAAAAAAAGGAGATCTATAAAAAAAACGAGATCTATTTTTTTTATGTCATATCTACTCCCTTCTCCCTCACTCTTACGCTCCACCACCTACGGTAACCCACCATAGCCACAACGTCTTCTAGTTTCTCCCTCCTTCGTCCTCCTGTCGCGACTGCCACATGTTCATCTTATCATTTTTTTTTCCGGATTTGGATGTGGTTTCGTGAAGTGGGTGTGTACGTGTGGTTGCCGCTGTGGGGTGGGGGCCGTCGTGGCGAAGGTGATGGTAGTAGTAGGGTGGGTTATTGTTTTTTGTGGTAGTGAGTGAGGTGGTTGGTGGTGGTGGTGTTGTTAAAGGTGATTTTTTTTTTAAAACAAATGAGTGGAGGGTGGGTTGATTTACTCAGATCTTTAAAAAAAAATCTACCTTTTTGTGGGGTGAGTTGGTGGTGAAGGACGGTGGTAGTGTTATACTTACAAAGAACCAAAGTTATACTTACAAAGGACCAAAGTTACACTTACAAACGACCTAAGTTACACTTATAAAGGACCAAAGTTACACCCAAAAGAATCAAGGTTACAATCAAAAGGACAAAAGTTACACTTGTAAAATGTTAAATTCAAATTTTTATAGACAAAATCGCCTTTAAAAAAATCAAAGTTACACTCTTAAATTACTAGAGTTACACTTGTAAAGCATCAAAGTTACACTTGTAAAATATTAAAATTATATAAATTCAAAGTTTTATCCACAAAACCGCCTTAAAAAATCAAAGTTACACTCTTAAATATCAGCTTTACACTCGTAAAGCATCAAAGTTACACTTGTAAAATGTTAAAAATTGTAACACCCCCATACACCAAGGTGCCTTACCCAGACCACCTAATGTATAAGAATGCTACCATCTCGGTTGCCCGAGGCAAAGTATATCAAATAGACCATCAAAGAACATATAAATAAATAAGTTTTAAGTGATTACATGTAATCCAAAAATGAAAGATACAAAACAAATGTTCCAAACCAAAATCTAACTAAATAAATAAAAGTATCTCGACACAACAGCGGAAGACTACTAGCTGACTCGTGGTGACTCATCCCCAGGTAACCCCTCGCGCATCCAAGTCATACCTGCTCAACAACTACTCACCATCCTCGAATGGATCACCACAGTTTTTAAAACAATTAAACGGGGTGAGTTACTGCATTTACAATATAAGATAATACAACAACAAGTACACAATCACAATCCTCCAACATCGTCACATCACCAATCATCTGGCTAGCCTGAAGGTCTAGCCCTGCCAGATTACCAGTCGCAACCAGTATTGCACACCGCCAGTGGGAAACCGCAACCATTCCCACCTAAGCCCCGCTCATCTCCATCGAGCGAACAACCCATGTTCCTTAATGTGCACATCCCCCTTGTGTCGGGAACCACAAGGGGCGAATCAAGGGCGTGAAGCCACTCCCGAAAGTGACTCCACTCAGCCGAGGGCGCACCTCATGAACCACAGACAATCAACAACAACCAATTACAATATCAACATTACCAAAATCAATTACAATATAATCACATGCCAACAACCAACAACCATCTTACTATCATGTATACAATAACTGAGTAGGGAAACCGTACCTGGAAAGCAATCACCACAAATCAACACAAGCAGAAGATCTAAAGTGCTTCTCTACGAAATCACCTCCTATAACCATATAATCATACAAATACTAACCATCATCAACAATACTCCCAAATACCCCCAAATTACCCAATTAGGCTTTAACCAAAACTAAAGAATTAATATAAAAACTGTACTAGGATGATCTTAAAGTTGTAAAGAACTCCCAAATCCGACGACTCAAGCCCATAGATTTGATAGCAATGTGAGAAAAGGATGCAACGTAGTCTTGTTCTCTTTTGTAAAATGTTTAGAATAAAGTAAAAAGAAAAGAAACTGATGAAAGTAATTTATATTTCATTCTCGCGTTGCTATCAAAACCATGCCAAAAACCCGTAAAAACCAACGTACTCGATCAAGTAACTGTGGTACTCGATCGAGTAGCCTCTACTCAATTGAGTTGCCCCTACTCGATCGAGTACCCTACAGGAAAAACACTTTCCATTACGCAAAACTAACTTACTCGACAGCGTAACCCTTATTCGACAGAGTACCCAACAGCTCATAAAACTGTAGTATTACAGTCTTCCCTCCATAAAAATGAACTTTGTCCCTGAAGTTTAAACCCATACTCAAAAACAAACTTAGTAACTCAACTACGACACAACAACGCAATGAAAACTCAAAAACAAAACCCAAACACAACTCATACCGACTCAAAAAACCCACTAACTGTACCAAAACCGACATAAAACCGTACCAAAACCTTATGCGGTCATCTCCTACCCCCATAAAAGAAACATAGTTACGTCCCCGTAACCACACATACCTGATAAAAAAGAGACGGATACCGCTCCTTCATAACCTCTTCCGCCTCCCAAATTGCTTCCTCAACATTTTGGTTGGACCATAAAACCTTGAGTAACACTGTTTCCCCAGATCTAGTTTTGCGAACCTTGCGATCAAGAATATTTTTTGGCACCTCTAGATAAGACAAAGATTCATCCAACTCGATGTTCTCCACCTCTAACACATGTGAAGGGTCACTCACGTACTTCCGTAACTGAGACACATAAAACACATTATGTACACAATCCAAAGCTAGTGGCAAGGTTAACTGATAAGCAACCTCTCCCACACGATCCAAAATCTCATACGGGCCAATGAACTTTTGGCTTAAGTTCCTTTTCTTACCGAACCGCATTACCCCAGCATAGGTGACACTTTCAAAAGAACCTTATCCCTAACATGAAACTCGATGTCCCGACGATGTAAGTCCGCATAGCTCTTTTGTCGATCCTGGGCCGCTTTCATCTTTTGCTTAATCACTTTCACTTGTTCTATCATCTCATGTACCATCTGTGGTCCTAAAACTAGTGTCTCAGCACTATCATCCCTGCAAATTGTACTCTTACACCTCCTCCCATACAAAGCCTCAAATGGAGCCATCCCAATACTCGTATGGTAGCTGTTGTTGTAAGAAAACTCGATCAAATCCAACCTATCTTACCAACTACCACAAAACGCCATCACACAAGCCCTTACATATCTTCTAAAGTCTTGATTGTTCCCTCTGTCGCAGGATAAAATGCAGTACTCATCTTCTTGGTAGTTCCCATCAACTCCTGCAACTCTTGCAAAAACCGAGAAATGAACCTCGCATCCCGATCTGACACAATGTCCTTTGGCACCCCATGTAACCTCACTACATTCTTCGTGTAGCCATTTGCCAACTGCACCTTACTCCACGTATCTTTCAGTGGAATAAAATGAGCTGACTTAGTCAAACGGTCAACGATCAATCATATCATGTTATTACCTTGCTGGCTCCTCGGTAAGCCCACTATGAAATTAATGAAGATAGATTCCCATTTCCACTCAGGTACCTCAAGAGACTGAATCTTACCTTGCGGTCTTCGCTGCACCCCTTTGACTCTCTGACATGTCAAACATCTAGCCACAAACTCAGCTATCTCCCTTTTTATCCCAGGCCACCCAAACGTCTTCTTAAGATCCCTATAAAGCTTGCAATCACTCGGATGCATTGAATACGGTGTGCAATGAGCCTCAGTCATGATTACCTTTTTCAACTTCTCATCCTTAGGCACACGCAATCTCCCATCAAACCGAACACTCCCATCAGGATGAATAGAGAACCGAGACACTGTCCCTTTCTCTACTCCAGCCCTCCACTCCTGAATCTTAGAATTAAGAGCCTGCTTCCTGTGAATATCATCATAAAGATCCGGTTCCACTGTCAAGTCTCCCATAGCATCCCCTTTTTGAATCACATGAATCCCCATCTTACCTACCACATCTCTCAACCTCATCAAAGACATAACTGTGCATAGAGAATGCACACTCTTCCTACTCAACGCATTAGCAACAACGTTTGCCTTCCCTTCATTGTGTATTATATCCATGTCATAATCCCCAATAAGCTCCATCCACCTCCTCTGTCTCATGTTCAGGTCCTTTTGAGTAAAGATATACTTTAAACTCTTGTGATCAGAAAACACCTTAAAGGTCTCCCCATAAAGATAGTGCCTCCAAATCTTGAGAGCCAACACAACTGCACCCAACTCTAGATCATGCGTTGGATAGTTCTCGTCATAAGGCTTCAATTGCCTAGAAGCATAGGCAATGACTTTCCCGTTCAACATCAACACACAACCCAACCCGTTCTTTGAAGCATCTATATACACCTCAAAGTTCTCACTTCCCTCAAGTAAAGCTAAGACTGAAGCTGTGGTCAAACGCTCCTTTAATGTTTGGAACACCGTCTCACAACTTTCATCCCAATGAAACCTGTTCTCTTTCCTCATCAACGCGGTCATAGGCCTGGCAATCTTCGAAAAGTCTTTCACGAACCGTCGATAGTACCCTGGCAAACCCAAGAAACTTCTGATCTCGGCCACATTCTTGGATACCGCCTCTATCTTGCTAGGATCAACAGATACACTCTCTTTAGAAATCACATGACCCAGAAAAGCTACTTTGTGTTACCAGAACTCACACTTAGACAACTTTGCATACATCTGGTTGTCGCGCTAAGTTTGCAACACCAACCTCAAATGCTCCTCATGCTCCTCCTTAGTCTTGGAATAGACTAAGATCTCATCTATTAACACCACCACGAACTGATCCAAGAACTAACTGAAAACCTAGTTCATCAAATCCATAAACACTGCCGATGCATTAGATAACCCAAACGGCATCACCACATACTCATAATGACCATACCTCGATCGAAAAGTTGTCTTTGTTATGTCTTCATCCCGAATCCTCACCTGATGGTACCCCGATCTCATATCAATCTTTGAAAAGACTCTGGTCCCACTCAACTGATCAAACAGATCATCTATCCTTGGTAAAGCATACTTGTTCTTCACTGTAACACTATTCAGCTCCCTATAATCGATACACAACCTCAAGCTCTCATATTTCTTATTCACAAACAAAACTGGTGCTCCCCACGGCGATACACTAGGTCTAATGTACCCCTTTTCTATCAAGTCATCCAACTGCTTCTTCAGCTCCCCTAACTCCTTAGGTCCCATACGGTACGGGGCCTTAGAGATCGGTCCCGTCCCTGGTTTTAACTCCACACTGAAATATATCTCTCTCTTAGGTGGTAAACCCGTTATCTCCTCTGAAAAAATATCTTGAAACTCTCCCACCACTGATATCATCTACTGTCGGCTCTACCATACTATTGATTTGACTCCTATTTATGCACACTTAATCCCCTAACTAGCCAAGTGCCAATGCTTTTTAGTATGTACTAGGTTCGTTTCTTGTCTTTAGCTTCCTTCTATGCATACTCTATGAGGTTTGGTGTTCTTTGTAGGAGAAGAGCCCTAACTTGGCCAGACGGAGTAAAACGTAGGTAAATTGGTAACATCTAACGACCAACCATCGAAGAGGAGACTAACACTAAAGGCCTAAGTCAATAAAATAAGGAAATGGGTAATGACAAAGGACTCCCACGGCTCCTCAATTATCCACACGGATCACCAGGCAACCAAGCAAGAAGAAGAAAAGCCCTTGAGGACGGGCGACCTGAAGTCGTTCCGGGCGTCCCCAAGCTCTGGACGGGCGTCCCCTATGACAGGTCAGGCGTCTCCCCATACAACATGATTATCTTCGAGCAGAGGTCGTGCGTCCCTTCCTAGGACTTGCAAGGCTTTGGACGTAAATTAAATGGTCTAATCGTCATTTAAGCCCTTAGTTAACCTAATCCTTGTATCACTATATATACTCTCTTTGTAATAAATTGAGGATTAAGCCCTCTTAGTGTAGGCCAAGTTCCCTTAGATTAGAGTAAACTCTCATTAGGAGTAGATTAGAATAGATAAACCTTTAATCATTCCACATATTGCACTTTAATATTTCCTTAATTATTGTTCAAGATTTCTTATTGGGTAATTGAATATTATTGGGTTATTATTTGGAGAATTGACAACTCTTCATCAATCAATCAAGTTCTCTTCTATTATTCTTTCCTTTCCATTTGTTCATCTTAAGATTGGTATAATTTCTTCACTCCTTACTTAATTATTGATTATTTCACACTTCCATCATGTTTATACTTTTTAAGATGACTGACATCATTGTTAACATGTTAAGATGCGGCTAAGAGTGTAGAATGGTACACTAGGGGATCCACACCACTTGTACTCATGGGGTAGAATATACCACCCACCGAGTCCCGCTTGAGCAGATACTCACAAAGGCCAAGTTACCTTCTACCCATCGAGATTTATGACCACCCACCTCCACGAGAAGAAGTACACCAACAACCTCCTCAAATGCCAGAATGAGGTAATGCGCCGCACCAACAACCATCTTATGTACCCATACCCCCTTATCCCACCACACATGTACCATTCACTCCTCAAGATATAAGTGCCCCATCCATGGGTGAATTGATGACACTCATGAAACGTGTTGATCTTGGAGTGCACGATGGACGGGTTGACAATTACTTGGCCCAATACCTATCCTACTACAACATGGCACAACAAGGGTACGTCGATCCTAGAGGTCCTCTTTCATCATGGGCTCAACCATACCTCTTGTTCCCAAACTATGGCAACCAAGGAGGAGAATTTGGAGGTCAAGGTGGGGGATACCACAACCAAGAAGGAGGGTACGGAGAGCAAGGAGGGCATAATAGGTATGGAGGACCCAATGATGAGGATGATGAATGATACAATGGCTAACGACAATTGGCCATACAACCTCCTTTGTATGATACCGATTCTTTCCCTATCTCTCATGTATAGTTGCATTGCATTTTAGATTAATTAGCATTGTAATACATCTCGCATGTCGCATATAGTTAATGCGTATAGTTAAATTTGCATTCATGCATAGTCACTAGTGACCAAACCACATTTCTCCTACACTAGAAATAGTGCTTAAATCGGTTTGGGGAGGTTTGATCATAGGTGACCTAAGCTAATTTAAATTAGCTTCCAATTTAATAGAAAGCGTGCATCATCTAGTGTAGTTTAGATTGCCTTCATTTATGGTTCGAAAAAAATTCGTCGTCAAAAGTTACCCAACCAAAACAATATTTATAACTTCACCAACTACTCTTAGTAAAGAGGCAAGCAAATGTCGGATCCCAAGGGACGGGTATTGATGTAGGATTTTCAATTGTAAAGGGTCGTGTTTTAGGATGTCACAATTTGGGGTTGAGATAGGAGATCAATTAAAACTAATCAACAATAAAAACAAAGCAAGGTAGATAAAATGAAGGTGTAAACAATTGATTAAAAGCACTAGGGTATCATGAGTTCATAGGGGAATACATGGGAGTTGACCATACAAACATGTTCTCAAATTATAAGCAAGCAATTATTGTTGTGATCGGATCGAGTTAGTGTATATCTTACAATCCCTAAGAAGGTTTGGGTCCCGGAGCCGAATCGATAAGATTGTACAACACCTACAAGTCGACTTAATCCTTGCTATTCAATATTATGCATGGTCTAATGAGGCTCGAGTTGGTTTATGTCTTACAAGCCTTATTGAGAAGATAAGTGATGGGTAAAAAATGCAAGGATTCATAGGCTCGCATTTCATCAAACATAACACGTGCATAAGTTGAAATCACAATAAGCAAGCAAATAAATTATGTGAACATATTAGATTAAGCATGAAACATTCCCCATGTTGATTTCCCCTAATTACCCATTAACCTTAGCAAAGGAAACTACTCACTCATGAGCAAGTTTAACATGCTAACAGGGTTGTCAATCACATTAACAAGGCAAAACATGATGAACAATTGAAAATGATTAACAATAATGAAGAGTCTATTGATCCAAAATACTCAAGAGGGGGGGGGGGGTGAATTGAGGATTTAAAACTTTTGAAAGCTTTTTCGATTATGTGTGTGTAATTGATTATTTGAAGTTTATTGATTAAACTTTAACTAATCAAGTAATGGAAGTAAACGAAATAAACGAAGCAAGCGAAAGAACGAAGAGACACACTGTTTTTGAAGTGGTTCAGTTTCACAAGTCGAAACCTACGTCCACTATTCTCGATTAATAAATTTAGTACCTTTTTACGGATTACAAATTTACTAACCCAACTCGTACAACTAACTCTAGCTGTAACTCAATGAGTACCGTTAAATACTCGAGTGACTAACTTACGCTAATAAGAAAGCACTAATGATTCTAACAAAGGTTCACGTTAATGAACAAGTTAAGAAATCAACTAAGCACTATTATCTTTATAACGATAAATTAAGAACAAGTATGCGAGTTTTAAAACACACGACCTTTCAAAATAACAAGACAGTTTTTCTTTGAAAACACACGGTTTGCTTTATAAATATTAAATCAATTTTTATGCTTAAGGTCACTCTTTTAGATGTTGTAAATAACAAAGTATTTATATGGAAGGAAGGAGTATGCTACACGGTTTAGTATAAACCCTAATAGCCGAAATAATAAGATATAAAAGCAAATCATATCTTCTTATTAACTCTTTCCTAAAACCCTTAAAAGATAATAAAGAATTTTCCAAAAGATAGAATATAATCTATTCAAATATTATCTTTACTATAAATTCTAAGATTATGATAAGGTTTCCTAAAACTAGAATATCTTTTATCAAAAACAAATATACTAAGTAAGATATATAAGATATGTAAAGATATTATTATAGAATAAAATCTTTACCTAATATATCCTAGATAACACGAGATATCACGGCTCATGTGCCTCGTGACTCGTGCAAAGCCTAGCCTTAACATATGATTAGAATTTAGGTTTTAAGAGAGGCTATACAGAAACCCTAATTAGTAGCAAAGTCCAACTCATAAGTTGATCCAACATGACTACTAATTAACGTTCAATACAAAGCCGGACTCCTCACTAAACCGGGCTTAATATAAATACTTTCGTTAAAAACATTTAAAATAAACTTTAAACAATTATAAAACAATTTTCGAAACAATTATAAGTCGTGTGTAAAAACTCAGCATCTCAATGTTATAGTAAGGGAGCTATAACATTGAGCTCTTTTACTAGTAATGTTATAGCTGCAAAGCTATAACTTTACCAAATAAAGAAACTCATTCTTTATTATCATTACGAGATAATCACTTATACTATTCTAATCTTCAAGGAGATCTTGGAGTATAGGCTACGTCATCATCCAAGCTTGATTAATCTTTAGACGAACTCCGTCTTCACATACTTCTTGAATGAATCTTGAATCGTTCGATCTTTGAATAAGGGCTTGAACTTTACATGTAATTGTCACAATTTCTTTGTTGCTCGTAATAGGTTAATTCTAAAACACTTGACAAACGATTATATGCAACAAGTATATAAAGTATAAAGCACCTTGACATCATCAAAACATAAACATATAAGCTATATGGTTCAACAAATTCCCCCTTTTTGATGATGGCAAGTCTCCTAAAATTGTGACTAAGTATGTAGTAGTTCCCCCTCAATATAATACCGTTATCTTGATAATAAAGATGAACGCAAGACCAAAATGATTTTTCAAAAACCGAAACTGTAAGGACTTTAAGAGACAATTGGTCTTGACAAGGAGCAAGCTTAGGTAGATGCTTACTATAGACGTTCTTTCCCCCTCTTGACATCATCGAAAAGCGAAGAACAAATCAAAAATGACTAGAATAATATAAGACGAGACAAGAGATAAAACGTCAGAAGAAATAAAAATAACACGCAAAACGATAAGCATCCAAAAGATAAGTATCAAAAAAACTTAGGAATTAAACATGTTTAAGCCAAAATGGGCCGAATGAACACATGTCTAATGAAACACTTGGGCCATAACCACAAGTGCATTGCCAATATGGGTCGAATGATAATGTTTAAACACACCAACAAAAAATAAAAGAAAGCTAGATAAGGTAAGGGCTAGATGTGGTAAGACGAGAGGAAATCAAATGTTACGGGTCTTATACGGGTTTACGTAGTCGGGCCTAGTACGATGCTCTAAGGCATTAAGACGGTCAAACAAGCTCCGAACCAGCTGAGAAAGAGTACCAATGCTCCTTTCAAAATTAAGCACTTTCAAGGAAAGAGCTTTTGTGGCCTCCAACGTGAGCGCTTGATCACCCGCCATGGCTTTCCCGTGCATAACCAAAGCTCCACCCTGACTCGTAAGGAAAGTGAGACGATCACCGTGTGGGAACACTTCCCCACGAATTGCCTTCAACTCCCTCTCAAAACCCGCTAACCTTTTGTCCACTTCCTCCATCCAAGAGTACACCCGAGTAGCATCCAAGCCCGAGTCTAACGACCGAGATGGTCCAACCAGTGACAACACCGTAGCCAAATTAGTGGAATGCTCCACAAATTTCTCCATTAAACCACTCATAAACCCTTCCAATTTCGACTCCATGGCTCCCAAACCCGAATCTCCCGGGGGTTTCTCAACATCTTTAACAAGAAGAAACTCGGGTCCATCAATAACAAGACCCATTAGCTTGATCAACTTGTCACCCATACAATCCCGAGCACTAACACCGTAACTGTCTTGTCCTACCACACGCTTAATCTCCAACAATCGAGACACCCACATCCCATATGGTAAATCGATGGTGGTGCTCAACTTCTCTTTTGTCACCGTGAGACTTTCTTGAATTATACGGTGCAACACGACACTACCCAAATTCACTTTCTGACCTTCCAACCAAGAATAGACCATTATAGCTTCATAACTCGACACCTTATCATGGCCTCCTCTCCTCGGCACCACTTTGTTCCACAAAATGTTTAAGAGGAACTTGATTTTTGCCGAAAGAGGACGAACCACGATATTACCTCCTTCCGTCATCTCCTCAAAATACTTATTCACTAACAACTCCTTTTCACTCACAACATTAGACCATTTAAGACTCGGATTTAATTCAATTCCTTCATCGGGAACCGAAAAAGCAGAGCAAAAATCCGAAACAGAGACCGTCACATCAACTCCATTAACAACCGCATGCAAGACTCCTTTCTTAATTGAGACACTAGCAAAGAACTGAACCACCTCAACTGGATAAATAGGACCCGAAAACTGACTAATGTGACTCCTCCCTTTAAAATCAAGAAAATTAACAAAGAAAGCAAGAGAGGGAACATTAATCAACCAAGATTTCGGATAATACCTACCACCATGAATGGAATACCTCAAAACTCGATTAACTAGGATGTTTTCATCATTAGTAAGCCGAACACGATTTAACTCTTCCTTGGTCGCGGTTTTCGAAACATCCCTAAGCAAAGTACGAGCAACACCATTCGGAACTATAACCTCGGGTTCCTCCAAAGCTTCACTTTCATCGACAACTACCTTATTTTTTCCTTTGAAAAGACGGCGTCTTTTGTCTTCGGACACCGACTCGTCCCGACCACGAAACAGGGGCGTATTTTGGTTTGGTTGTGGTGAAGGACAATTAATGGAATGAGGATCATGTGGTGGTAGTGGTGATGTTTGGTTATGAAATGGGCGGTTTTGGTGGTGACGGGTTGAAGATCGGGTATTTTTTGCATGGGTTGGATTCATGATGATGATGATAGTTTGAAAAAGGAGGTGATGGTGATGGGTTGTGTAAAGAAGATGAGTTGTGATGATGGTAAAATTTTGAGAAGAAGAAAAGTATGCAAGTGGGGTTGGTTGGACGGGTAACACGCAAGGGGGGGGGGGGGGTAGGGTAGAAATAGGTGTAGGCTAGGTATAGGGTTAACACGTGGAGATGTATTATGGTAAGTGTTTAATTAGGAATAGGAATTATGGTAGGTATAGGAATTTAAGGGATAGATTTATTATGGTAAAGGATAAGAATAAGGAAATTTAGTTTGTATAGAAAGTGTGAGCCGTGTACCAAGAGAGCAATTAGGAAAGATATTTGTGAAAAATAAAGGATTTGGTGTGTTTGTTTATTGTGAAAAGGAATAAGTTTGCATAATAATTAAATTCTAAAATACAAATAGAATTTTATGATAAAAATATTTCTACAAACGAAATTATTCATGCAACGCAATATACGGACACAGTCATACAATTTCAACTTAACTAGTCAGTCATAAGAAAATTGAACATCTATAGAAACTTAGGTACCACCGATTAAACCAATTTCCAACCGTAAAGTCTCAAAACGTTCTCTAGCTAATGATTTTGTGAAAATGTCTGCCCATTGTTTTTCAGTACTACAAAATTCAAGTTTTATATTTCCCTTCTCAACATGGTCTCGTATAAAATGGTGTCTAATCTCAATATGTTTGGCACGTGAATGTTGTGCCGGATTTTTAGAAATTATTATCGCACTAGTATTATCACATAAAATAGGAATACATCCTACGTCAACACCATAATCACGTAATTGTTGCTTAAGCCATAAAAGTTGAGTACATACCAGTCCTGCAACAATATATTCGGCTTCAGCAGTTGACAGAGCAACCGAATTTTGTTTCTTCGAACCCCACGTAATAATACACGGTCCGACAAATGTGGCGACACCCGACGTGCTTTTTCTGTCTAGAGAACAACCTGCGTAGTCGGCATCAGAATAACCGACTAGATCAAAATTGCACTCCATTGGATACCATAGGTATAAGTTGGCCGTTCCAATCAAGTAACGTAAAATTCGTTTTACGGCCGTCATATGCGATTCTTTGGGAGATGATTGATATCTCGCACAAACACATACGCTAAACATAATATTGGGTCTACTGGCGGTCAAATATAACAGTGACCCAATCATCCCACGGTAAGTAGTTTCATCAACTGATTTACCGTTTTCATCCAATGTTAATTTCTTGTTCTCGACCATTGGAGTAGGCATATCATGTGAATTTTCCATTCCGAATTTTCGAATCAACTCCTTGATGTATTTCTGTTGATGGATTTTAATGCCTTCATCAGTTTGTTGTATTTGCAGTCCTAAGAAGAATTTTAATTCTCCCATCATACTCATCTCGAACTCGGAAGTCATCAACTCAGAAAAATATTTGCACAAGCTTCGGTTAGTCGATCCAAAGATGAAATCATCGACGTATATTTGAACAACCAAAAGGTCAGAACCCTCAGTTTTTAGAAATAGTGTTTTGTCGACGGATCCTCTACTGAATCCACTGTCAAGTAGAAACTTAGATAATCGATCGTACCAAGCCCTAGGTGCTTGCTTTAATCCGTATAGGGCTTTATCTAATTTGAATACGTGATCCTCAAATTTGATATTCTTAAAACCAGGGGGCTGTTCAACGAAAACTTCCTCTTGTAAATAACCATTTAAGAATGCCGTCTTGACATCCATCTCGAAGAGCTTCATTCCCTTATGTGTGGCGAATGCTATCATAAGTCTAATAGCTTCAAGACGAGCAACAGGTGCGAAAGTCTCATCATAATCTATTCCTTCTTGTTGATTATACCATTGGATCACCAATCTTGCTTTGTTTCTGACAATGACTCCGACATCATCTAATTTGTTCCTGAAGACCCACCTAGTTCCAATGACTGAACGATCTTTTGGTCTAGGAACTAAATGTCAAACCTTATTTCTTTCGAACTGTTGAAGCTCTTCTTGCATAGCTATAATCCAATCTGATTCAGCGAGAGCTTCATCGATATTCTTTGGTTCGATCATGGATAGAAAAGAGTAGAAGGAACAGAAGTTGTTTAAGGAACTTCTTGTTTGAACACCCTTCTTAATATTTCCAAGAATATTGTCCATGGGGTGTGAGTTCTTGTATTTCCATTTTGTTGAAGTGCTTGGTTCTTCATCGTTATTTGAGCTTGACCCGACTTCATTTGGTTCGGAATTAGAGGAAGTTCCCCCTGAATCCAATCCGGGTGTTGTATTTGAGCCGATTATAACCTCAGACTCTACACCTTGATTTGGATTTAATGTTATAGTAACTGTTGGAATATGTGTCCTCTGACAATAATGCGATCACGACTGTTGATCATAATGATCACATGTTTAAGTCTCATTAAAATGAATACAATTGGGAAGTAATATTGTTACTGTCAACTGATCAACATATATCGGTAATGATTGGCTGACTAGAGTTTGACATTACTGTCGTGTGACGGTGGTGATCAGTTGACCCCCTAGGTCATACCTAAAGGGCAATACTCTTAATTGATTATTTAATTAATCGTATAATGTTACGAGTTAATTAAAATACTAGAAAATTGACGGACGATTTTGGAAGTAAAATTTACGTATCATATTGAAATGTGATTTAATAAGATACGGTCTGAGTAATTGAATTGTATCATTACTCGGATGAAATAATTGTTTAATGTAACAATTAAATTGAATGAATTGTTATAAATACAATCAGTTGTGATTTATAAATTGGTAAAATATTTTGGCACAAGTAATTATGATATTACTAAGTCGATTTTGTATGTGACGTATTTTTATTAATACGTTGATTTTTAATAAGTTAAAAATTACATAACAAATATATGTGACATGTGACCTGTAACATATAGACAATTGACAAAAATAATATGGACACCATATTATGTAAAGGGCCGAAAAATTAGAAGGTGTTTAGCTAATTATAAGTTGTTTGTGATTAGTGGAAAACACAATGATTAAAAAGCAACCTAGCCATGCAAGCCTATTGTTCCTTGTGAAGAACAATTTCTCCATGCATTGGCTCACCCAAAAGCTCCTCTTACACGGTTTTGGGAAGCAAAATGTGATCATTGTTTTTCTTATAATTTTACCTAATAACACTAAAATATTTTAGTGGGTATTCATTCTAATTCACTCATCCAAAATTAGAGTTTTAGAGAGAAATAAAATCCTCCCTTTTATCTCTCTAAAAACCGAAATAATATAAGTGTTTATAAATATTTTGGTTCCATTTTTCTACCTTGATTAATATTATAACTAGTATTTGTAATATTAATTTAATTAAGAGAAGCCTTGGGTATAAAGCATAGGGAGAGATCTTACACTTAGATCTTTGTTCTTCCATTGGAATAGCTCAAGAACAAGAAGAGAAAGGTGATCTCTCTTGTGCCCTAATAGCCGAAATTTACAATGTATGGACATGATTTCTCCTCTATTTATTTTATTGTTTGCATGCATAAGATCCGTTTTAATTTTATGACAAATTAGTTTAGACATATATGAGTATGTTAACATGTATATGAATTTACATTTCTTTCAATTGGTATCAGAGCCATGGTTGTTTGCATGCAAATTGGTTAAAAGTTTTTCCGAGTTATATGAATAACAAAATAAAACTTGTAAAATTTGTGTTATTATGATATATCACGAAATTATTACATGCATGTTAATATTTCTGGTCCTAAAATGTTTTAGGATTTTTTGGTTAATTTTTCGGATTTTTATTGTTCATATTTTACAATAATGGCATTTAAATGTGATTTTATGAGTAAAAATGTCATTTTTGGTCTAAAAATAGCTATACTTCGAATTTTCACTTGGTTTTTGGATATGTTGTTACATATATTATTTTGAGATAACCTGCAAATTTTCATAATTTTTGGATTTGTTATGCTCGAAAAATGAATTTTTCATTATTAAATTCGGATTTAAGAGAAAAATAGGTTAATATGAGTTAAATTTCGAATCTGGTCATAGAAAATTAATATGTTGTCACATGCAATTTTACAAAATGTGTGTAAAATAATTGGCTATAAAGAAGTCTTTTAGCATGATTTATGAATTTTTGAAGAAAAATTAGCATAAATAGTGACATTATTAGTGTAAAATTAATAAAACATAATCTATGACTTAGGAAAAACGTCTAATGTTGCATTTTATTGTATTTTTCAGATCTAAAATTGAAAAGTTAATGAAAATAATTTTTCCATGTTTTTATGATTATTTTATTAAATATCGATAAACCGCAACATTGTTTTTCCGGAAATTTTTTCGAAATTTTTAACCTAAGATTTTGAACATTATGAGTGTCATGGATTTTTCCAGAATGTTCATGAATTTAAATTTCAAATTTCAAATTTATTTGAAATTTTGTGATTTATTTGAAGTTTAATAGCTTATTTTTGTAATTTTGGTCCATTTATGAACAATTTTGTAAATAAAAGTTAATTATGGTCAAATTATTAGTGAAGACTATATTTTGAGTCCTAAGAGGTTAGGGTAATTAACTTATGCATAAATATGAGTTTATGTATTTTTGTGATTATAAAATGTTGAAATCACGCAAATCCGTAAAAACCGAGTAATATACGATATTGGCTAATTAAAAGGCGATTTAGCATAAAAATTGAGCATGTTCATACATATTATAATGCTGCATTTTTCTTTATGATTGTCATAATTTTAATTTATGTAATTTTGAATTATGTAATTTTACTTAGTATGGCCTTAGATTTTAATTGGTATTTCCCGAAATGTATGGGAATATCGATTCGGTTGTAATTTTTATTGTGATCTCGTATCACCGTTTTGTAATTTAATAGATTTATTTTATTTTAGTTACAAATGTATAATAGGAAATTATGTAATTTATTATGTAATTTTATTCATTCCGGAGTTCCAAAAGACGGATTTCTTCAAGAATGGCGATACATAAAGACGGTGTTACCTCGAGATGTGTGCCACAACCGAAGTTCAAGGGACCAATGGAGTTGGTTTCCGAATATGTAATAGATTAATAGTTTTTCTATTTTAGGAAAGGCCATACTAGGATTTATTTATCTTTATGCTTGCATTTTATTTTATGTCACATGCATCGCTAAATCGCCATAACTAAACATGCATTGTCTTCTTTTATCGAGTTTATCGACCGTGTCAATTAATATTATCGTAGTTCACCGCTTTAGTTCACTTAAAACGTGATAGATAATGAATTGACATGACCTCTCGCTAAAACTATCAATTGAGACATAGCCTTACCAAATAGTAGAAACCATGAAAACCTATTTCACGAGGGAGTGCGCTCGGCCCCACCGGGGTACAAACCTTGTTACGTAGGGGAAGTGGGTGATGAATGTTAATCCACCGAATTCATGTTGATGAGGGATGTATCGGCCCCACCGTGCCCAAGTTAATGTGGGTTTGGATCATGGACACATTTATTCGAAATTTGGATTGAACTCAACAAAAGTATTTGATAAGGGATGTATCGGCCTCACCGTGCCCTTGTCGATGTGTTTTGGGCTATAGATAATAGTTAATGTAATATTATCGACCAAGAGTTCTAAAAGTTGAATCGATTAAACGTTAATCCACCGAGTTATATTGATGAAGGATGTATCGGCCCCACCGTGCCTAAGTTGATATGAATTTGGGTCTTGGAATCATTTATCTAGTTGGGTAGAGGTCACTAGAAAAATGCGTAAAACTTGTTTAAATCATACATTTTTGCGAGTATAATTAAAACGACAATTGTTTTACTCCTCATATTTTGTTTTGTAGACCACTTCTTATTCATAACAATGGCAACACCAACTCCTAATGCTACACCACTCGCTACTTCATCATGGCTCCGATCCTTTATGGATCGATGTAAACTTGAAAAGAATGGGTCAAATTTCTCCGAGTGGGATGCCCAACTCAAATTAGCCGCCGAAGGTGACGACAAGCTTCGTTACCTTACCGAGGCCTCTCCACCCGAACCCTCCACTAGGTCCACCGCGGCCACTAGGGAAGCCTATGAGGCTTACCAAAAGGAGTCCGCCGCAATGAAAAATGTCTTAATATTTGCGATGGAGGCGGAACTCCAAAGGAGAGCCTTCAAAATGGGCAATGCTAATGAGATTTACTCCAAACTTGTGACCATGTTTTCACAAACCCCGCGGATCGTCCAATATGAGGCGGCCGCGGCATTCTTTGATCTCGACTTCAAAGAGGGCCAAAAGGTTAGCCCTCATGTGCTCAAACTCATGGAGCTTGTCGAGACCTTGAAGATTCAAAAAGTTGAAATCCCCAAAGAACTCATCGTAGATAGGATTCTACACTCCTTGTCTAAAGTTAAGGCATATGTGCAATTCCGGGTGAATTTCAACATGCAAGACAAGGATGTGTCTCTTGAGGAGTTGCACAAGTTACTTGTGCAAGCCAAGAGGGACATGGGGTTAAATGTGAACCCTCCCAAGGATGTGCTTAACATAAGCACAAAGAGTAAGGGGAAGTTCAAGAAGAATGGGAGAAAGGGCAAGAAACAAGCTCCCACATTCACCAAAGCTAAGTCTTGTGAAGCTAGCACATCCAAAGTCAAGAAGGGTCCTCTTGACAAATGCCATTATTGTAATGGCATGGGACATTGGAAAAGAAATTGTTCCAAATACCTTGGTGATATCAAAGCTGGAAAGATCACTCCAGTAGGTAAATGACTAACCTTCTTTTTATGTTTCAAATTCAACTATGGTATTATGATGCAAAAATTGTGATAATGTATCTTCCCTTTTTATTGTAAATAGGGCCTCCACCAAGCAAAGACAAGGGGAAAGAAAAACAAGCATGATAAACCATGGAGAAGCTAATGATAGCTTTTATGGAGCCTTGTTTTTCATTGTCTTATTTTAAGTTATGTTTTGAATTTTTAGAACTTTAAGTTTCCGTGTTCGACATGGAAAGGTATTTTGGATAATGGTTTGTATTTTGGATGATGGTGACTTGGTTTGCAACCCAAGTCACCCGTTTTATCATTTATCCTTTATGTTCTAAAATTTCATCTTTAAATGCTTGCGTTTTGAAACATAAGATTATTCACTAAAAGTGATCTAATAGACAATTATAATGACGGGTTTCATTATATGTCCACATGCTTAAGGCTTGTGTATGATCATTTATAAAGTGACTTTGAGTCTATGAACTCTCTTAAAGGTATGTCAACCACCAAGTACACATATGAAATCAATAGCAATTAGTCAACCTATGAGGTAGTCCTCCTTATACTTCAACATCATTAATTTGTGTCTCATATGCTATCTTTGAATGCTTAGTGTATTCATTCTAAAGATAGAGTGGGAGAAAAATGAGGACACAACACACAAGGCAAGATATAATTGTGTACTTGTGTAAATGAAGATCTACGCAAGAGAATGATTTGAATGAAGGTATATCTATTTACATAGTATACCAAATAGATGAGATCTATAGTCTCAAGTTAGTTCTAAATGACTTAAGAGACCAAGTGAAGTAATCATAAGAGTTTATTCTCAAGATAACTACACGAGGAGACCAAAAGAAGTTTTGGAAGAAAAATGACTAATGTAAAGTCTTAACAAGCTTTTGACTAAGGTTATGAATCATTTGACCAATAGTTTCAATCATGAGTTTTACTTAAGAGCCTAAATGAATCATAGTAACATACTAGTTATGATCAAGTTGCAAAGATTGATATTCCGATATCTTCAATAGCCAACGTTTTAACCACGCAAATGTCATTGTTTAACCTCGCTATGAAATGGTTAAACCTCCTTCCGAAAGGGTATTCCAAAGGACCTATTCTAAATATTATTTGTATTTGAATAATGACATTGCTACACATCATTATGACATGAGTGTGTTAGAGATTTAAAATCTCTTTCCGTAAGGTTGAGATGAGACCACTTCAAAATAGGCATTTTGAAAGGATATGATGGGAACATATATGGTTTTATCCTAGTAACTTGGCAAAGCGATTTATATTTATATTCTTGACAAATTTCGATTGAGAAGTCAATTTCGAAATATGTAGAATTGAGTGGGAGATAGGAAATTCTCATGTGAAGACATGGGATTTAGTGGGAGCTATCATCCTTGAATGTATAAAACTCATTACTCATTAAAGAATGACGAGCTAATACCTTCTTTCATAAAGAAGCCTTCGAGTTTTCAATTCTGGATGAAAATGGACAATGATGAATCCAATTACATCATGAGATGTTGGATTAGTATCAAAGAGATACACATCGTATCATCATTTACATAGGTTATTCATATGAATGAAAAATGGGATTATCATTAGCAGTCATGGTAGTTCATTGAACCTGAGAACGGTTGATCTCATGATTATTAGTGACTAATGTTTCCGCCATTAGAATAATCATGTACATGTCCAATTATGAATCATATGCATAAGAGCATGATGATTGACTTGGTGAGCCATAATAGAAGCGTCATGAATTCTCGAGTAGAATCCGATGAGCGATTTCAGTGATTGACGGATGTTCTATTGTGTGTCAAGAGTTTGCACATATTGTAGAAAATCCGAGCACATATGAGGATTTATGAGAATCCCAAATCTTTCAAGCCCAGAAAGAGAAATGAGAAGTTTTGGAAAGATACTTGGTTAAATAAGAGGTTATTCAAAACAATCTTTCCTAATAAAGCTAGGACTTGTGAGAAGTACTAAGCTAATAATCTTGTCAATTGTTACAAGATTCTACAAAACATATACCTAGTGCATTGTGTGTGGATGGAATACTTGATCGGTACAAGTTATATTATTCATCGCAAATTCGTTCGTTATGAGATGAGCGATGAGAAAGTTCTTTCAAGTTAAAGAACCAAAACCAAGGTCAAGAACCTTAATGTGTACTTGGTAAGATTCATGCTATGAGAACATGAATGTGAAGGAAATTGCAAGTGCAAGAAGTTTGAACACATGGACACATGGGATGTTAAACTTCTATTGCAATCAATAAGTGTTTACACTTATGATAAACATCACAAGGTTGTAATATGATATTGACTACCCGAGTGTGATGTCGACATTTGTCGTTTGAGTTATTATTAACTCACTTGGTACATTGTTATATCCAAACGGGTTGTAGAGACAATTGAACCCCGTTAAAGTGAACATGGATTAACATTGTTTTTGCCCATAGTTACTTATATGAGGTGACGTCTCGAAGTGACTAGAGTGTGATGCGATTGATGGCAAGTTCAAGTGCCATAGAGTCATGTGAGATGACTAGTCGATCACATAGGCGGCATCATTAGGAACATTTTCTCGGGCCTAATGACCGCTTATAGAGTTCTGGCAAATTTATATTGCCTGGTCGTGGCGAGAGCTACTATAGTATTCTAATGAGTCAATTCTTTTGACTAAAGACTATTCTCCTAAGATGGCACAGTTTCAGATTAACTTTGATTTGTGTTACTACGACCTTCGTAAATGGGGTCAAATGGGCATATTTTGGGTTATGATGGCTGTGGCTAGTCGAAGGGAATGAGTGCGATAGGAATTGTCCACCCCTTGTCAGGGTTATAACAATATCTCAGGGCCACTCGAGGAGCAATGAACTGGAAATGCGTGGCCACGCTCGGAAGGTATCCAGAGTTGATAAATCCGGTCAATCAGTTATTCTCCAGATCGAGGAAACCACTCTCGATATGATCACTTGCAAGTACGACCTGAAAGACACCTTGCATTGAGTGGGAGATAGTAATAGGACAAGAGAATTGGTGACGCACACTTGTCGAGGACAAGTGGGAGATTGTTGGAATATGTGTCCTCCGACAATAATGCGATCACGACTGTTGATCATAATGATCACATGTTTAAGTCTCATTAAAATGAATACAATTGGGAAGTAATATTGTTCTTGTCAAACGATCAACATATATCGGTAATGATTGGCTGACTAGAGTTTGACATTCTTGTCGTGTGACGGTGGTGATCAGTTGACCCCTAGGTCATACCTAAAGGGCAATACTCTTAATTGATTATTTAATTAATCGTATAATGTTACGAGTTAATTAAAATACTAGAAAATTGACGGACGATTTTGGAAGTAAAATTTACGTATCATATTGAAATGTGATTTAATAAGATACGATGCGAGTAATTGAATTGTATCATTACTCGGATGAAATAATTGTTTAATGTAACAATTAAATTGAATGAATTGTTATAAATACAATCAGTTGTGATTTATAAATTGGTAAAATATTTTGGCACAAGTAATTATGATATTACTAAGTCGATTTTGTATGTGACGTATTTTTATTAATACGTTGATTTTTAATAAGTTAAAAATTACATAACAAATATATGTGACATGTGACATGTAACATATAGACAATTGACAAAAATAATATGGACACCATATTATGTAAAGGGCCGAAAAATTAGAAGGTGTTTAGCTAATTATATGTTGTTTGTGATTAGTGGAAAACACAATGATTAAAAAGCAACCTAGCCATGCAAGCCTATTGTTCCTTGTGAAGAACAATTTCTCCATGCATTGGCTCACCCAAAAGCTCCTCTTACACGGTTTTGGGAAGCAAAATGTGATCATTGTTTTTCTTATAATTTTACCTAATAACACTAAAATGTTTTAGTGGGTATTCATTCTAATTCACTCATCCAAAATTAGAGTTTTAGAGAGAAATAAAATCCTCCCTTTTATCTCTCTAAAAACCGAAATAATATAAGAGTTTATAAATATTTTGGTTCCATTTTTCTACCTTGATTAATATTATAACTAGTATTTGTAATATTAATTTAATTAAGAGAAGCCTTGGGTATAAAGCATAGGGAGAGATCTTACACTTAGATCTTTGTTCTTCCATTGGAATAGCTCAAGAACAAGAAGAGAAAGGTGATCTCTCTTGTGCCCTAATAGCCGAAATTTACAATGTATGGACATGATTTCTCCTCTATTTATTTTATTGTTTGCATGCATAAGATCCGTTTTAATTTTATGACAAATTAGTTTAGACATATATGAGTATGTTAACATGTATATGAATTTACATTTCCTTCAGTAACATCATCTATAACATTGGTCTGGGAGTTCTTGTCTTGTGTCAAAGTTATAGTATCATCAACTATACCTTTGTTTTTCTCCTTTTTATCATTTGAGGAACGATCCAGTTCATCATTCGTTCCCTCAATCTCATTGTCCTCCAATTCCAATTCCGGGGGATCGTCTCTTGAAAGACGAAAGTCGGGTTCATCCAAGTCTTCTTCCTCATCCTGTAAAGGCTTATCGAACACGTTATCTTCATCAAAAATAACGTGGACACTTTCTTCAATACAAAGAATTCTTTTATTGAAGACTTTGTAAGCCTTGCTATGATCTGAATATCCTATGAAAATTGCCTCATCACTCCTATGGTCGAATTTGCTTAAACGGTTTTTACCGTTATTATGCACAAAGCACTTGCTCCCAAAGCAACGAAGATGGGAGATATTAGGTTTTCGATCTCTAAGGAGTTCGTAGGGGGTTTTCTTAAGAATAGGTCGGATCATAGCACGATTATGGATGTAGCAAGAAGTACTAATGGCTTCAGCCCAAAAGTTACGAGGTAAACCACTACACAAGAGCATTGTACGTGCCATATCTTCTAAGGTTCTATTCATATGTTCAACAACACCGTCTTGTTGAGGAGTTCTAGGTGCAGAAAAGTTATGTCCCACACCATTAACTCTACAATTACACCATTAACTCTACAATATTCTATAAAGGTTTGATTATCAAACTCGGTACCATGATCCGTACGAATAGACACAAGATTAGTCTTATATTTATTTTGAACACGTTTCATAAGACAATCGAATTCATCAAAAGTTCCGTCTTTTGAGTGAAGAAAGATAGGCCATACATACCTTGAGTAATCGTCTACAAGAACAAAGACGTACCTGGATCCTCCTCTACTTCTTACCTTCATAAGTCCACACGAATACATGTGTACTAATTCCAAGGCTTGATTTGTGCTCACTACTCTTTTTGGTTTGAATGATGATCTGACTTGTTTGCACCTAGCACACGTGTCACACATCTTTTCTTGGTCGAACTTGATCTTGGGTAACCCTTCCACCAAGTCCCACTTCTTGAGCTTGTTCAAGGTTAGTGAGCTAATGTGACTAAACCGTTTATGCCATAAACAAGGATCATCAAGAGTAACTTTCATGCATGAGAAAGAGTTAGTAGGCACAGCATTTAAATCTACCATATAAACATTCCTTTTTCTGTGGCCTTCAAGAATAACATTGCTAGTTCCTTCAATAATAATGCGACAACTGTTAGTATGAAAAACTACTTTGTTACCTTTATCACATAGTTGAGATATGCTTAACAAGTTATGTTTTAGACCATCCACAAGATAAACGTCACTGATCGCGTGAGCCTTAGAGATTCCGATTTTCCCAACGCCGATTACTTTTCCCTTTTTGTTGTCCCCAAACGTCACTTTTCCTCCGTTGAAGGGCTTGAGTGAGAGAAATAGATTCTGTTGGAGCTGTGTCCTCCAGTTATTGCGGATAACGTCATTGCACATACACTTGTACGGACAAGTGGGAGCTTGTTGGGGCTGGTGTCCTTTACAGGTAGTGCAAGGACTTATAAATCTCTAAAAGGATCAAAGGGTATACTTTTGTATCATAATCAGTTGGTCCACGTTTATCAATAACGGTTGGCTTGCTAGATAAGTTTGACGTTATTGTCATACAGATGGCAGTGATCAACTGGTCCCTAAAAGTCACACCTATAGGATACGTTTGAGAGATGTGACGGTATGAAAATACAGTCATGTTGATGCCAAATTTGACTAACCAGTTAGTCCGAGTTATTTGACTAATAATTAGTCAAAATGTGATGTTGAGATATTTTATTTAATACGGATTAAATAATAACGGCTAAGGCGAATTAAGCAAATAATTCGTAAATTGAATATAAACGATTTATATTTGATTAATGTATATTGAATAAATTAATTATACGATATTGTCTTTGTCGGACATGTATTAACATTTCAACTAATCCGTGTCATTAGTTAATGTTTTAATTACCGATAACCGATGACAATTTATAATTAAAAACCCGTCGTATACGTTTTAGCAATTCAAGTCGGATCACGAGTTTAATAAGGAGGAAGTGGAAAGCCCACTCCCCCCCTAATGAAACCCACGGACCGAGCATGGGTAGAACAAAAGGAGAGTTTCTCCTCATTTCTAACCTAATTGTCATTTTGCAAAAATAATTAGGGTTTTGAGAACATTGCCTCTCAAAATTCAGATCTCACATCGTAAAAACTCACATAACAACTCTCTCAATATTGCAAGTCAATTAGAGAGTAATTCTAGCACAAGGGCATAGTCTCAGACGGTCTTGGGTGCAACGATTAGGACGAAGTCTCTGTTGATTTCTGTTCTTTACGCCGCACTACAAAGGACCCGAGGTTGATTTCTAATGCTTTATCGTTTTTCTCATGTATTTCGTTTTATGACAATAATCACATATAAAATTTGCGTTATAGTCCTAATTTTATAGGGTATTATACGGATATTACCCCACAAGTGGTATCAGAGCGAGGCCACGTAAATTTTTCTATCTGTTTTTCATTAAACGAATTTGAATCGATAAATTTTGGCATAAAAAAATTGTAAACCGTGTGATTTTTGGTCTCGGCATTTTTTTTGTCACGGCTGGGATATTTTTTTTCACGGTTGGTTTTTGTTGGAAAACGTGCCTTGTGACGATCTTTTGTTTTCGATTTGTTGCTTAATAAAAATAAAACGTGCGGAAGCCTCTAATTTTCTCTCGGCAGAATTTTTTTTTGGCTGTTGCGTTTTGCTTTGGGAACCGTGTCCAGTTTACACGGTTGTAATTGTTAATGTTTTGTTTTTATTTCGTTCTTTGCATATTGTTATTGTAATCGATATTTATAGCAATATGTTAAAGATTCACCAATTGTAGTTTCAATTCTATACGGATTAGATGAAATTGCAATTGGGTTTTAACAAATCGTTTTGTCTTGGTAATTGATGCTCAGGTTTTTTTTTGAGCCGAGAATTTTTTTTTTTTTGTTTTGTTCTTTTGTTGCTCTCGGCATTTCAGCAGCGAAATAAAAAAAAAAAAAAAAATTTTGGGTACTGTTCACGGCAGACGTGAAGAAAAGAAAAGAAAAAAAAAATTGGTTTTGTTTTTTTTTTTTTCTCGGCCAATTATTGCATAATACGGATTTATGCATTCGCTTGATAGTGAAACGGTTCACTCACGTACCATTTAGTTATTTTAAAACGATTTAAAGTAACGGATTATCACGGATTAAAATTAAGTTGATTAAAGCGGTTTTGTCACATAATTTTGATCATTAAAGGTGGTTTGGATAAATTTAACATAATTACGGAATTATGTCACGGATAAATTTAATTTAGTTGATGCATTTTATTTATCGTTATTTTGAATATTTTGAATGCTTACATTACGTATTTATTTATTTTACAAACGGTTGTAACTTAGTGTGGCCTTAGTAGAACGTGTTACCGTAATGATGGAACACGTCTTGGTTGTATTTTGAGATCTCGTATCTCCAATTTTATTTTTTGTAATTACAGTTTTTATTTAGAATGTAAATAGGTTTATATTTTGTAAATTTTAATTGTAATTTTGAGAAGACTAAAGATGGAGATCGGATGCTCACTCCCGCTGCATGGACAAAGATGGAACATCAAGACAGCTTCTCGGGTCCAACGGTGGATTCCAAAGTTGTATTATGTTCTTTTTACTAGGATAGGCCACACTAGGAATTTTTATTTACGTTTTTGCATTCTTTCATTTATTTTTCGTAACGATAGTTTGCATCATATTCCGCCTAAAAACCAAACCACCTAATAATTGCATGAAAACTGACTCATATAGAGGTCACGCGTTAGTTTTCTATGACATTCTTATGTCACACGATCATTTTAAGCCATCACCTAAATTAATTCATTCTCGTAATGCTAGTTATTCGTTCACTTACAATGAATTAAAATTAAGTCGATGGGATATTCCTCGTATAAACAAAAATTGAGAACGGTCTTTATAGGTCAAACTCCAATGAATCCCTTCTTCGTCGGTAGGCATAATATGACCCCTTCTACGTCGGGTAAGTTGGAACCGATTGACCTATTTTATCTCAACGCTATGGTCACTCGTACGATCCTGTGATCATGGTGGACTATAGATAGGATTTACGGAAATCTATCGACCAAGAGTTCTTACGGAAGAATTAGCTAAACAGTTGGCTTATCAATTTACGGAAATTGAGTCTTGGGATCACTTGTATTATTCTTGAGGGAGATCAATTATGCAAGTGCGATGAGTCTAAAATGAATTTTAAATAGACTTAAATCACCTCGATGAGTTGCTTATTTCGTTTTTGTTTTTCTTTCTTTTTCAGTGTAGAACACGAACATTTAAACTGCTATAACGAAATGGCTGGTCCTACTAACGACCCAATGCCAAGTGCCACATTGGACCGTGAGTCCTGGCTTCGGATCTTCATGAATCAGATGAATCAGTCTACTCGACTGAAGAATGATGGATCAAACTTCGCGGACTGGGAGGCGGCATTACGGAATGCCGCCGGCGGCCGACGGAAGCTCAAATATCTAATAGAGCCCATCCCGCCAAACCCAGGTCCCACGGCTAGAGCTAATGAGATCGCCAAGTTTAACGATTTCTGTATGGAAGCGGGTGCGATTAAAAACGTACTCATTTTTGCAATGGAACCCAATTTGCAGAAACGCTTCATAGCCCATGGTGCAAACAAGATTTTCACCACGCTCACTAAGGAATTCTCGAAAGCACCGAGAATCGTGACCTATGAGCATACCACTCGCTTCTTTGATGCGAGACTCCAGAAGGGCCAACCAGTTAGCCCACACATTCTCAGCATGATTGAGAATGTCGAGAAGCTGGAGACACTTGATTGTAAAATCAGCGAGAACATCGTGATTGACCGCATGCTTCATTCACTCCACGATGGTTTTGCGCTCTTTAGAGCGAATTACTTTATGATTGATTTGAAGAAAAGTCCCCATGAACTGCACTCCCTTCTCGTACAGACCGAGAAGGACATGAAGTTCAGTGGGAGTATGAAACAAGATGTTCTCGTTGTGTCAAACAAGGGCAAGGGTAAGGGCAAAGCTAAAGCAGACCTAGCAGTAGGTAAGGCGAAGTTTAAGAAGTCGGGTTCAGGTAAGAGTGGGCCTGGTGAGTCGAGCAACTCATCAGGCGCGACAAAGAGCAAGAATGAAAACATGGAATGCCATCATTGCCACAAGACTGGGCATTGGAGGTGTACATGTCCTGTTTATCATGAGGACTTAAAGGCAGGTCGTGTTAAACCTGTTGGTATGTCTTCATCCTCTTCTACTTTTATTCATATGATTGAGATTAACCACGCAAGTTACGGAACTTGGGTACTTGATACTGGTTGTGGTTCTCATCTGTGTAATCATGTGCAGGGGCTCCGAAACATCGAACCCCTCGTAAAGGGTGAAGTGGACCTGCGTGTCGGTAATGGAGCACGAGTGGCTGCCGTCTCGAGGGGAACATATGTGATCCAGCTTCCTAGAGGATTTGAGTTATTTTTATATAACTGCTATTATGTACCCAGTCTTTCGAAAAACATTATTTCAGTTTCTGCACTTGACAAACTTGGTTTTTCATTTGTAATAGAGAATAATAATTCTTGCATTTTCTCATTACACAATATGATTTATGGCAAGGCAATCTCCATGAACGGAATTTATGTTTTAGATCAGACCACCGAAATATTACACGTAATGAATAAAAAGTTAAAGATTGGTGACAAAGATCAAACGTATCTATGGCACTGCCGTATGGGACACATTAATGAGAAACGCGTAAAACAGCTCATAAAGAATGGAGCTATCTCGGCCTTTGATTTTCAATCATTTGGCACGTGTGAATCATGTCTCATCGGTAAGATGACTCGAATTTCCTTCAAAGGTGTTGGAATGCGCGCTGCTGACCTATTAGGACTCATACATACGGATGTGTGTGGACCTATGTCAATCACCGCACGAGAAGGCTATAGGTATTTCATCACTTTCACGGACGATTTAAGTAGATATGGCTATGTCTACTTAATGAAGCATAAAAGTGAATCCTTTGAGAAATTCAAAGAATACCAGAATAGGGTACAGAACCTACTGGGTAGAAAGATTAAAACATTACGTTCAGATCGTGGTGGCGAGTATCTTTCTCACGAGTTTGATCAACACCTTAAGGACCGTGGGATTGCCCTACGCTTAACTCCACCGAACACCTCGGTTGAATGGTGTGTCCGAACGGAGAAATCGAACACTACTTGATATGGTTCGATCCATGATGAGTCACACCGTGTTGCCCGACTCATTATGGGGTTATGCTCTTCTCGTCACCGCTCTAATACTTAACCGAAGTCCGTCTAAATCTGTTGACAAGACTCCATATGAACTATGGAAGGGAACGGTCCCTAACTTGTCCTTTATACGGGTTTGCGGCTGCGAGGCTTATGTCAAGTGGAGACACGAGGATAAGCTCGGCCCGCGATCGGTCAAGACATACTTTATAGGTTATCCTAAAGGAACACTTGGTCATTACTTTTATTCGCCAACCGAACAACGTGTATTTGTTGTGGCTAGTGCGACATTCTTAGAGAAGGAATTTCTCGAGAATGCAAAGAGTGATAGAACCTTCGACCTGTCGGAGGTTCCAGAACCAAATACCGAGCAACCATTGGAGGAACCAATTCCTTCAATCCCTACTGCGCTGCGTGAATATTCCCGAGGAACCTAGGAGGTCGGGAAGAGTCTCTATTCCTCCGGACAGATACATTGGTATGGTCGAGGAACATGACATAGATGACATTCTACTCTTAACGAGTAGTGAACCCACAGCCTATAAAGGTGCCATGACCAGTTCTGACTCAAAGCTATGGCTTGAGGCCATGCAATCCGAGATGGACTCTATGTATGAGAACAACGTATGGGATCTTGTTGACTTACCTGCTAAGGTTCGTCCCCTTCAATACAAATGGCTTTACAAGATAAAGCATTCTGTGGAAGGTCAACAAGATATCTATAAAGCACGACTAGTTGCTAAAGGTTTCACCCAAGTGCCAGGTTTGCACTACGATGAAATTTTTGCACCCGTAGTCATGCCGCGTTCCATTCGGATTATCTTAGCGATTGCCGCTTTTCATGACTATGAAATTTGGCAGATGGATGTGAAAACCGCCTTCTTAAACGGCTTTTTGGAGGAAGAGTTGTACATGGTACAACCCGAAGGTTTCATCGATCCACAAAATCCTAAGAAAGTGTGCAAGCTTAAGCGTTCCATTTATGGACTTAAGCAAGCATCTCGGAGTTGGAATCATCGCTTCGACCAAGTGATTAAAGAAAATGGATTTACTCGATCGGTCGAGGAACCATGTCTTTATATCAAGTCGAGTGGGAGCAAGATTGTCTTCCTAATATTGTATGTCGATGACATACTCCTAATTGGGAATGACATACCTCTCTTAACTTCGGTGAAAGTATGGTTGAAAAACCATTTCCAGATGAAAGATCTGGGTGAGGCACAAAGAATTCTGGGCATCCGTATCTATCGAGATAGATCACGTCGATGTTATCTCTCGTCGAGTCTTACATAGACAAAGTCCTAGAGAGATTCAGCATGACTAACTCCAAGAAGGGGTTTCTTCCTATGGCTCCAGGGGTGCATTTGAGCAAGTCTCAGGCACCAGAGACACCGGAAGAGAAAGAGCGCATGACACGGATTCCTTATGCTTCGGCTATAGGATCAATCATGTATGCCATGATATGCACACGTCCGGACGTGGCATATGCATTGAGTATGACAAGTCGATTCCAACAAAGATCCGGTGAATCACATTGGCTGGCATCAAGAACATTCTTAAGTACCTACAGAGGACTAAAGATTGGGTATTGACTTATGGAGGCGATCAAAAGCTATGCGCAACCGGTTACGCAGATGCTAGCTTTCAAACGGATCGAGATGACTCGAAATCTCAGTCTGGATTCGTTTTTACTCTTAATGGCGCTGCAGTCAGCTGGAAGAGTTCCAAACAAACTGTTACAACAGATTCTACGACTGAGTCCGAGTACTATGCCGCGTCTGAAGCTACAAAGGAAGCGATATGGATGCGTCAATTCTTACATGGACTATCTGTAGTGCCTAGTTCGAATGACCCGATCACCATCTATTGCGACAATAGTGGTGCCATCTTCCAAGCTAAGGAGCCAAAGTCTAGCAACAAGTCTAGACATGTACAACGGAAAGCTCATCTAATCCGAGATTACGTGGAGCAAAAGAAAGTAGTGATAGAAAAGATTGCTACAGATGATAACATAGCAGATCCTCTCACTAAACCATTACGACAAGATAAACATGAAGGGCACGTTAATTCCATGGGAATTAAACGTGTTCCTAAGTTGTAGTACTCTTTTATGGATTAGATTCATTCTCTTTTTTACTCTATACAACATCATCGTTTTGATATTTATATATTTTGTTTTTCATGTGGATTTGTACGACAAATTTTGAACACCACAAAGTGAACTGAACAAACATTATATTTTTGGTCCTTAATTGCCCACGTGAGCTGATAACTCAAGGTAATTATTTTGTGACGTTGGTTGATGGTGGGTTCAACGAGCCATAAGTCAAAAGGTTGACCAAATCACGAGGCGATTTATACGGATATTTCGTAGGACACAATTATGACATCGACGTGGAGTCCTAAATGTTTTATAACATTCGGTGCCCGGTCGTGGATAGGACCTCCATGGTGATCCTAAGAGTCGATTCTTTTGACTATCGACTGTCTCTTGAGACTAAGGCAGACTTTGGGTGACTTTGGTTTCTTTCTCACGGTCATCCGTAACAGGGGGCCAAGTAGATTTTTTCTGGGTCATTTCATGCTGTGCTTAGATCGGAAGGAGTCGAGTTGAAGGAAATATTCAGCCTTTATCAGGTACTCGATATTTCTCGGGGCCACTCGAGGAGTCAGAATCGAAATGCATGGCCATGCTCGGATACGGATACGTTTTATCGCTTAAGTTACTCTCTAGTCGGGGAAACCACTCTAGATACAGATCGATTGTAAATACGACCTTTGCGGATCCGGATCTGCAAATTGTTTTACATTGAGTGGGAGAAATTTTAAATGAGTATGAGAATCGGTTATCGCACATACACTTGTACGGACAAGTGGGAGTTTGTTGAGCCGTGTCCTCCAGTTAGTGCGGATAACGTCATTGCACATACACTTGTACGGACAAGTGGGAGCTTGTTGGGGCTGGTGTCCTTTACAGGTAGTGCAAGGACTTATAAATCTCTAAAAGGATCAAAGGGTATACTTTTGTATCATAATCAGTTGGTCCACGTTTATCAATAACGGTTGGCTTGCTAGATGAGTTTGACGTTATTGTCATACAGATGGCGGTGATCAACTGGTCCCTAAAAGTCACACCTATAGGATACGTTTGAGAGATGTGACGGTATGAAAATACAGTCATGTTGATGCCAAATTTGACTAACCAGTTAGTCCGAGTTATTTGACTAATAATTAGTCAAAATGTGATGTTGAGATATTTTATTTAATACGGATTAAATAATAACGGCTAAGGCGAATTAAGCAATTAATTCGTAAATTGAATATAAACGATTTATATTTGATTAATGTATATTGAATAAATTAATTATACGATATTGTCTTTGTCGGACATGTATTAACATTTCAACTAATCCGTGTCATTAGTTAATGTTTTAATTACCGATAACCGATGACAATTTATAATTAAAAACCCGTCGTATACGTTTTAGCAATTCAAGTCGGATCACGAGTTTATTAAGGAGGAAGTGGAAAGCCCACTCCCCCCCTAATGAAACCCACGGACCGAGCATGGGTAGAACAAAAGGAGAGTTTCTCCTCATTTCTAACCTAATTGTCATTTTGCAAAAAGAATTAGGGTTTTGAGAACATTGCCTCTCAAAATTCCGATCTCACATCGGAAAAACTCACATAACAACTCTCTCAATATTGCAAGTCAATTAGAGAGTAATTCTAGCACAAGGGCATAGTCTCAGACGGTCTTGGGTGCAACGATTAGGAGGAAGTCTCTGTTGATTTCTGTTCTTTACGCCGCACTACAAAGGACCCGAGGTTGATTTCTAATGCTTTATCGTTTTTCTCATGTATTTCGTTTTATGACAATAATCACATATAAAATTTGCGTTATAGTCCTAATTTTATAGAGTATTATACGGATATTACCCCACAGATTCTTATCTCCGGTCATGTGTCTTGAACATCCACTGTCAAGATACCATTAATTGTTTTCTTTCACTTCTTCCTGCAGAAAGGATTAGATACAGTTTTTAGGTACCCAAGCTAAGTTGGGTCCCTTATGATTAGTTACTCTATAAACTAAGTCATTTCGAATCAAAACTTGTCTAAAAACCATTTTTCTAACCCTTGATTTATTCGGCTTAGGAGGAGTTCTAGGGTTAGGGTTTTCTCTAGGTCTAGGAATTTCTCTAGGTCTTTCACGACTATTTCTCTTGTAAGTAGGTTTACTTGGTTGAGAACGACAAGGGTTTTGTGAGGTGCTAGGTTTCTTAGCGTAGTCAAAGTCCATGTCATAGAACCAACGAAATTTATTGTTTCTTTCTTCGTTAGGTTCGTTAGTGGGGGTTTCCTTATCCTCGACAAATGTGTCAGCAGTTTTAGCATGTTCAGCATTTTTTCGTATATCATGAGCCTTTTTGACACAATTGATTTGGATGTGACCTGTATGACCACAGTAATTGCAAATCAGGTATTCAGGAAGATCAGCATACTTCCTTTTTCTGAAATCAAAATCCGAAGGTGTTGAGTTGCATTTAGAGTGATCTCTACGGCTGTAGCACTCATGTCCTAACCCCATCTTCATATTATTGTCATATTGTTCGGTTAGGAAGTTTAGGACTTTTGTGCTACCTTCCCATTTATCATGGACCTTTCTACCGAGTAGAAGTAGGTCTTTTAGGGTTTTAATTTCCTCTTGACATTTCGTGTGATCTACATTATTGTCCTTTTTAAAGTTATCACGAAAGTCTTAGAATCGTTTATTAAGAATGAACACAACATCGGTGTGGTGTTTCTTAACATTGATCATATCGGTCTTAGATTCTTTCAATTGCTTTAAAAGAGAATCTATCTCTTTCTTTTGGTCTAAGATCACTACTTCATTAGATGTGACCTTAGCTTCCAAAAGTTCTTTGGCTTTTCTAAGTTCTAAAGTTATAGCTTCATTAGCTATAACTTTGGCTTGAAGGTGCTTGATGTTAAGCTTTAGGTCTGAAGTTATAGCTTCATTAGCTATAACTTTGAACTCTAATTCCTTCTTTTCAGCTATAGTGGAATCTAATGTTGTAGCCTTCTCAGCTATACCTTTAGATTTCAACTTCTTAGCTTTAGCCTTGAGAGTATGATTCTCTTCTGCGAGTTCGAGAATCTGTTCCTTTAGATCTTTCAATTCCAAATCCTGTTCGTGACACTTGTCAAGAGATTGTTTAAAGTATTCAATTAAAGCCTTTTTAGACAATTTCTTAACACGTTTTTTAAGCTTAAGATAACTTACCTCTTCATCGTCATCTTCGTCTGATTCTCCAAGAAAGCAATAGTTTGAGTGAGAAATTGCGCTTTCATCATCACTGTCGGAGATTAGGTCAAGACTAACACTGCTGAGACAAAGGTTTGCTACTTTGTCGTCTTCAGATTCCTCGTCATCTTCTGAGTCAAGGTCTCCCCAACACGAAGCCATCATAACTTGCTTGAATTCTCTCTTTGTCTTCTCACGCTTCGTCTTGTCCTTTATCTTCTCCCATGTTGGACAATCTTTGATCATATGACCATATTCTCCACACTTGAAGCATCCTCTATTTGCGAATGACGACTTTGAATCAATAACCTTCTTATTGGACGTTTTGTTGTTGTTGTTGTAGGATGATTTTGTTTGTTTGTTTCGAAATATCCTATTTTTAAAACGGCGAGCAAACAAAACAGTTTCATCCTCTATCTCAGAGTCAACTTCTTCACTCTTTAAGGCCATACTCTTATTGCGACTTGGTTCAGCGTCATCTTTGTTAAGAGTAATTTCATGGGCCATGAGAGCACCAATGAGTTCTTGATAGGAAAGGGTTTCAAGATCTCGTGATTCCTCCATTGCAGTAAACTTAGCACGCCACTTCTTAGTAAGGCTCCTAAGAACCTTTCTAGCAATGTCCTCAGTACTGAATTTCCTACCTAGGTTTTTCAGTTCATTTATGATGCTTCAAAACCTTGCGGACATGCTATCTAAGGACTCATTAGGCTCCATAATGAATAGCTCATATTTTTGCATAAGCAAATCTATTCGGTGCTTCCTAACAATAGAAGTACCTTCATAAGCTAATTCGAGCCCATCCCATATCTCCTTGGCCGTGGAACATGAAGAGAATCGATTAAACTCAGTAGAAGTCATTCCGTTTTGCAGAAGACTTATTGCTTTTGAGTTTTTCTCGGCCTTCTTGTAGTCGGCCTCGACATAGTCCTCTTCTTTCTTTTCATAGGTAGTGCCTTCCTCGGATGCCACAAGAATTTTGTGCGGTCCGTTTTGAATAATCCTCCAGCACTCCCAATCGTGTCCTTTCACATAGGGAGTCATCATGTTTTTCCACAATCCGTAATTCTTCCCATCAAAGACGGGACACTTGAGATATTTGGAATCCATTTATCACGTGATAGGCAGCGGAATATAAAACGATAAGATAAATGAAAAACAAGATAGATCAGCCTCTTTGTGGTTAGGCAATCAAGAGCACGAGGCTCTGATACCAATTGAAGAGTCTATTGATCCAAAATACTCAAGAGGGGGGGGGGGGTGAATTGAGGATTTAAAACTTTTGAAATCTTTTTCGATTATGTGTGTGTAATTGATTATTTAAAGTTTATTGATTAAACTTTAACTAATCAACTAATGGAAGTAAACGAAATAAACGAAGCAAGCGAAATAACGAAGAGACACACGATTTTTGAAGTGGTTCAGTTTCACAAGTCGAAACCTACGTCCACTATTCTCGATTAATAAATTTAGTACCTTTCTACGGATTACAAATTTACTAACCCAACTCGTACAACTAATCTAGCTGTAACTTAATGAGTACCGTTAAATACTCGAGTGACTAACTTACGCTAATAAGAAAGCACTAATGATTCTAATAAAGGTTCACGTTAATGAACAAGTTAAGAAATCAACTAAGCACTATTATCTTTATAACGATAAATTAAGAACAAGTATGCGAGTTTTAAAACACACGACCTTTCAAAATAACAAAACGGTTTTTCTTTGAAAACACACGGTTTGCTTTATAAAGATTAAATCAATTTTTATGCTTAAGGTCACTCTTTTAGATGTTGTAAATAACAAAGTATTTATAAGGAAGGAAGGAGTAGGCTACACGGTTTAGTATAAACCCTAATAGCCGAAATATTAAGATATAAAAGCAAATCATATCTTCTTATTATCTCTTTCCTAAAACCCTTAAAAGATAATAAAGAATATTCCAAAAGATAGAATATAATCTATTCAAATATTATCTTTACTATAAATTCTAAGATTATGATAAGGTTTCCTAAAACAAGAATATCTTTTATCATAAACAAATATATTAAGTAAGATATATAAGATATGTAAAGATATTATTATAGAATAAAATCTTTACCTAATATACACTAGGTAACACGAGATATCACGGCTCATGTGCCTCGTGACTCGTGCAAACCCTAGCCTTAACATATGATTAGAATTTAGGTTTTAAGAGAGGCTATATAGAAACCCTAATTAGTAACAAAATCCAACTCATAAGTTGATCCAACATGACTACTAATTAACGTTCATAACAAAGCCGGACTCCTCACTAAACCGGGCTTAATATAAATACTTTCGTTAAAAACATTTAAAATAAACTTTAAACAATTATAAAACAATTTTCAAAACAATTATAAGTCGTGTGTAAAAACTCAGCATCTCAATGTTATAGTAAGGGAGCTATAACATTGAGCTCTTTTACTAGTAATGTTATAGCTGCAAAGCTATAACTTTACCAAATAAAGAAACTCATTCTTTATTATCATTACGAGATAATCACCTATACTATTCTAATCTTCAAGGAGATCTTCGAGTATAGGCTACATCATCATCCAAGCTTGATTAATCTTTAGACGAACTCCGTCTTCACATACTTCTTGAATGAATCTTGAATCGTTCGATCTTTGAATAAGGGCTTGAACTTTACATGTAATTGTCACAATTTCTTTGTTGCTCGTAATAGGTTAATTCTAAAACACTTGACAAACGATTATACGCAACAAGTATATAAAGTATAAAGCACCTTGACATCATCAAAACATAAACATATAAGCTATATGGTTCAACAAATAATTAAAGTAAGGATTAAGAGAATTATACCTATGGATATTCCAAAATAATAATGCAAAGAATAATAGAAGTACTTGATGATTGTTGGAAGGTTATCAATCTCCCAATAAACCCAAATGATTTTCTAATTACCCAAAATAAATGATGAACAATAGAGAAATGAAGGAAAGATTAAGTATTGAGATTTTTATTAAGACTAAATTAAGAGTTGATTACAAGATTAAGGAATGATTACTAATTGATTAGAACTTGATTACTAGATGATTAAGAGAGCATGCTAATCTAAGTAGTACAATGGGGTATTTATACTAAAGATTAGGTACATAAATTAGGGTTACTAAGGGCTTAAATGACTATTAAGTCCTTAAAAAAAGTTGAGGAAATGCTACTCTCGAAGGAAATGAGCATCTCCGTTTTGCTAGTCTGGCCATGATCCGAGCGACTTGAAAGCAGGCACAGGGCTCTATGGGGTACAATTCGAGTGGATTGTCAAGGGAGACGCTCGGATCTTCTTGCTTCAGGTTGAGAGTCTTAGTCACGGAACGCTCGGATGGTGGTGGGGAGACGCTCGGATCCTCTGTGATCCGCTCGGATCCCTTGGCAGACAGCTTTTCTTCTTTTCTTCCTTCATAATCCGCGAGGATCATTCTGGGGATGCAAGGTTCCTTTTGTCATTGCCCGTTTCACTTCATTATCTACATAGGCCTTCTAATCGTCTTCCCTTTGATGCTTGGTTATTAGATACGATCAATTTAGCTCCATTTCGCCATGTAAATGCAAGTTTTTCACTCCTCTCCTACCAAGGAAACAAAATCTCAAAGAATATGCAAAATGGGAAACTAAAGATAGTAAATAACCCAATTATGCACTATAAAGCATAGGAACGAGGCTAATTCGGGGACTAAATGTGCTCAAATATGAGTCCCATCAAACATCCCCAAACCGAAACTTTGCTCGTCCCGAGTAAAGAAGTGACAAAAACTAGGACCCTTATTCAAACTAACCAAGTAATATATCCGATGTGAGATAATTAGCGGGTCTCACTCCGCCCCTTCAACTCACAACAAGACAACCACGAGGTAGGATGCCTTCTTGCAAGGCAAGGTGGGGCTTGCCAAAATGGTGATACATCCAATCATTAAAGCACACAAAACAAGTAATGGATGCATCTACAAAAATGAATAGCCACTTTCCTCATCTAAGTGGCGGAAATTATCTACAAGGGAAGCAATCTAAGGGTACACATTCCATCATAGATACGGTTTCTTCAAACTACTAAGCCTAGAAGGATACCAATAAACCACCTCCAAGTTGTGTCAAGTTAGGGTACCTTTATCGTTAATCTTTAAATGCTTTCGTAAAGAGTATGCTCCCTATGGTGTTAGAAACATTGGAGGATCGCGGAATTCCCCTTCTTGCCTAGACAAGAAGAAGGGTCGTCCCCTCTCTACCATGCACAAAAGTGGATACGATGGAAAAGAGATCAATAGAATTTGAGTTTCATGTGGGAGTTTGCTTTTTGTTGTTGTTATTCCCCCCAATTTCTTGTGGCATTTGACATTTGAGAACACTTTCTTTTTGCCATTTCTTTTGATGTTTGGCATTTCAACACTTGACAATTTCAACCTTTTCTTGCATTTTCCTTTGAACATTTTCAAAGCTACCCCATTTGTAGTGAGGGTGCTTGTATTTGAACCATAGGAGTTTTCATTTTTCTTACTCCTCTTTTCTTTTGATGCAATTGCAAACTTTTTGAATTTCATTTCAATTATTGAACTCAAATTTGAACAATTTTTGTGCCCATTTCCGTTTTTTGATGACAAAATGTGGTAGAACATGGATGATGGTTGCATGGTTTCAAGGGTCACCTTGGAATAAACGGTAGCCAAGGAGTTATCACACCACAAGGTACTTTTGACCAGGCCTTAATCCATGGGTCAAAGGATACTAGCATGACACATCCTAGGGTGTTTTACAAGTATTCTAACAAGCAAAGTCTCAAGAAGAAAAAGTATCTACAAGGGCCTATATACACTTGTCAAGTTTCCCAAATAGATGCTTTCACAAAATTTTTCCTAAATGCAACTATATGTCATGATGCAACTAACATTTATACATCCTAATGCATATGCTTCTACCAACTAGTATGCCAAATAATCTAAATGCAATCCTATAATCATATTGTTTATACCGCATCAATTGAAATAAAGCCACATAGTCATTAACATAAAGAGGAAAAAGGAGATTGGAAAGATCATACCATGCGGTCTTCAATATCCTCATGTCTCAGATGTGGCATAGTCGATCAATGTGAAAAAGGATAAACAAACTGTTAGGTTCATATACCTATTATTAGACTCCTCTAATAGTGAACTAATTAACTTGTTAATTATATGTTCTTTAGATCTAGTGCATGCATAACAAAATAAAAGATTTATAAGAAAACAATGTCCCTTACATTGCTAATTTCGGTTTTATGGGCACAAGTAAGGTCTCATATCTTCACTTGTTCTTGAGCTATGATGAGTATTAGGATGATCCTCCAAAGACCTCAAGTATAGAAGTCACTTCTCTTGATTGCACCCAAGATTATCCCTTATCCCCACTAAATAATATTTGCTAGATATTTGTTTAGTAGTTTACCTTAAAATTGATTACTAATACTCATATATTACACTAATAATATTAGTAATCTTTTATGAAACATTTGAATCAAAATCTCATGTTTTGATGAAGAAGAAGATGAACGTAAGAGAGGTTTTTGCATGTTGCATATTTTGAGAATATGTTAGAGAAAAATAGGAACAACAAAAGCTCTTGCACACCACTAAGTGGTCCGGCCCTATGCTCTTTTAAGAGCATATTTCACTTCTCAAAAACCTCATGCAAATGCTTTATTGATAGTGTCTTATAAGGTAGAGACTACATGCCAAGTGTTATTGTTGTCATAAGCTTTTTAGACAAAATAGAAGACTTAGGACAAGTGTCCTATAACCTCCCAAAAATCGATGCCTATTCTTTTATTATGATCCATTTTCGTCTTATAATATTTGTCCCACAAATGCTTTTAAGTCTTACATTTAATTATCTCACATAATTAAATATTAATTTGATCATACAACAATTATGTGTCAAATTAATAAACATATATTCACTCAACTTATTGAGTAATATTTTATCATTATATCAACATATAATGGGTCCCATAATAGCTAGTTAGTTAAGTTTACAACCTCTTGTAAATGTAAATAACTAATTACCTCTACCTCGAAACATTTATAAAACCTCAACATAATTTAGTGAATTAACATATTAATCCACTAAAGATGATCTTATTTAATCACATTACAATAAGATAAAAATATTCTCTCTCACAAATGAATTGTTCAATTTTAAGGAATTGATTAACTCGTATCGTCATACAATTAATCAACTTTATAGATAAGGGCATCATCCTTTAGGTGTGACCTTAAAGGATCAACTGACCACAACCGTCCCACGACAGTAACGTAAAACTTTAGCAAGCCAATCGTTACCGATTAATGTTGATCAGTTGACTATATAATTGAATCATCCCTTACGTATTCTCTATATGAGATTTAATTATGATATTAAATCATGTGATCGCACTATTGTAGAGGACACATTTCCCAACAATCTCCCACTTGTCCTCGACAAGTGTGCGTCACCAATTCTCTTGTCCTATTACAATCTCCCACTCAATGCAAGGTGTCTTGTAGGTCGTACTTACATTTGATCATATCTTGAGTGGTTTTCTCGATCTGGAGATTAATTGTCTGAGCGGAATTATATATCAGAGATACCTTCCGAGTGTGGCCACGCATTTCCAGTTAACTACTCCTCGAGTGACCTTGAGATTTGAAACAACTCTGACAAGGGGTGGACAATTCCTATCGCCCTATTCCTTCTTCACCACACCATCATAACCCAAAATATACCCAGTTTGACCTCATTTACGAAATCGTAGAGTATAAATCAAAGCTAATCACAAGTTGTGCAAACTTGGGCGAATAGTCTCTAGTCAAAAGAATTGACTCATAAGAATACTATAGTAGCTCTTGCCATGACCAGGCTTTATGAATTACCAGAACTCTATAAGCGGTCACTGCCCGACAGATTATCCCATACAGTCTGCCTATGTGATTGACTAGTCATCCCATATAACTCTATGGCACTTGAACTTGCCATCAATCGCATCAGACTCTAGTCACTTCGAGACGTCACCTCATATAAGTAACTAGGGGCGAATACCTTGTCAATCCAGTTCACTTTAATGGGGTTTAATTTATCTCTACAACCCATTCGGATACGACATGGTAACAGGTGAGTTTAATAAAACTCAAACGATAAATGTGGTTATCACATATGAATAGTCAATACATTATTACTACTTCATATTCTATAATCTTTAGTGTATTATTAACACTAGTTAAAATGTAATACAAGCTTGGTAAGTGGATATACCCGATATCCATATATACCAACTTTATTAATTGTTATTTCCTTCCATTCAATGTCATCTCTAATGACATGAATTTTATCCAAGTAAATGTCTAGACATCTTACTAGACTTGGGCTCTTTAACTTGAAAGACGCTCCCACTGTTATCGCATAACTTGTGATAAAGTCATTTGTAGAGGGATTCGCCCTTAATCCCTACGTTGACCATTTTATCGCAACTTACTTAGAATCCTTTTGCAGAATTTGCAATGCGTGAAACTAAAACACCTTTCTTAATCTCTTAATCCTTTGTCAATAAGACATCCTAGGATTATAACAAATCCCTATAAGTTTGGAAACTAAAGTTTGTGCAACCCTTCAACACGTAACTTAGTTTGTCATCCAAACATGTGAACGAATCCTTAATTCTTCTCAAGAATCTCAAGGATGTTCTTTAAGGCTTTCACAAGCCATAATGTGGGAATTATCCCTTTTATTGACTTGCCATGCTCTCAGCATATATCACCCCATGGCATGTGCGTCTGTTGGCATACATGGTCATTCTAATGGCGGAAACATTAGCAATCGATTTCATGCGATCAATAACTTAATAGGTTCAGTGAATTACTATGATTCCATCATAGTAATTCCACTTTCATCATCATGAATAAGCCATTCAACCTTGTTGATGTTACAACAGATACGAAAGGTCTTATCCTCATAAGACTCTCAACACTATGCCGATATACTCTCACATAGACTCGGTAATCTAAAGTATATTTCACCTTTTCCTAGTCTCCCAATCACTCTTTCCAGAAGAGAGCATTGGTATATTATTCTCAATAAGTAATATATTTTCAATATATAAGAGATGGAAAAAATGATTCTGGCTCCCACTTAACTTCATGTATAATCATGATACTTCAATCATGTGAATGAAACCATTCACTATTATCACATGAACGAAAAGTATAATCCTTTAATGCTAGCTTAAGACCATCTTGTGATCACTTAAGATAGCTATGTACGCATAATATGGTAGGATTCTTAGATCTTCATCTAAGGTTTTGTGTTTCAAACATATCCTTCTCTAAATTCCCATTTTAGAAAAGCGAATTTTTTTAATTTTATTTGCCATTCTTCATTAAAATGAAATGCGGCAATTCCTAACATAATTAAACTTGATCAACATCTTCATGTAAATCTTTATGCATTTGAGTACTCTGAAGCTCTATTTACCATTAAAGAGACCCTCGCTTTTAAAGTAAATATACTCTTGAGTAACAATTTTTGGATTGTAATGCAATGACTCGTATGTAACAAGGTCGATTTGGAATAAGGTCATAATACCATTACTTTCACAAAAGCAATAATTAACAAATAAGACATGTGCGCTAAACTCCCACTGAACTATACTCCCATTCTATCTTTATAGATTATAGTTTTATTACTTTCAGAAAGTAACATTTTAACTATAAGTCATGTTTGTTACGATTTACTCCCACTCTATCTCTTAGAAATACTTCTATCTTCTTAAGAGATAGCTTTGTGAGTTACAAACATATACTAGAGTATTAGGAGTTTATTTTGACTGTGAATTAGCTTTCAAAAGGCCATCCTAACATGGCAGCTTGATAATATACGAGTTTTATCCATGTCATCTGTTTAATAGACTCTCTATTCTAGGTATCTCATGGTTGACCATCCGTTTAGAATTACTTGTCCGTATTGGATTGCAAATTCCCAAAATTGAGTTCATCAACTCAAACCGACTCATATTAGTTTGATCTTATGGGTAGTGACACTAGGTCATAATCCATCTTTAATAAATCAAATTTATTACTTAGATCTTTGCCACTACGGTTGGATCGTAATGCTTAGAACTTTATTCAATTGGTTCTCTACGTCATTTAGAAATTTCTCAAATATCTCAAATGCTTCACTTTATATTTGATTAAGTAAATATACCTATATCTACTTGAATCATTGTTAAAAGTGACGAAGTAGTCATATATCCCCTTGCGGTGATGCATATTTAGAACACATACATCGGCATGTGAAAATCCTTTACCACTAAAGGAAGTGCAAATCCTTTTGCGAAGGAGACAATATTCGCATATTCCATATGATTGAAAATCATATGGCTCAATAAACCTAGTCGACACTAGCCTTTAATGTGTTTCTCTTTTACGTAACCAAATTGAAAAATCAAATGTACAAATCATTTGGATTACTAGTTATGAGTCTTTTGGATCGTATTATGTAGATATCATTGCTTGAGTTGGAAGTGTCTAAAACATAAATATCATTAAGATAAGTGACATGGCTCACATCCATGTCTATTTTCAACAAAATACAACAATTGTCTTTGATGGTAAAATATAGATCCTTTCATGTTTCACATAGAAATGGAAATAATGATTTAGACTAAGTGGATACATAATAATAATTATGTAAATTATAACTCAAAGCTATTAGCAAAAACAAGTACATAAAATTCCCTTGAAGTGGCGGCTACCCGAGCTCCATTTCATTGTCGGCGATCCACATCACTCTTGTTTAGCTTTTCCACATTTCCAAGTCCCACTTGGAGTAATAAGTCCAACTTTAATATCTTCCAAATACTTGGGGCAATTTCGCTTCTAATGGCCCATGACATTACAATAATGACATTCCTCATAGGATTTGGCACCCTTCTTGGTCTTGGTCTTGGTCTTGGTAGTCCCACTATCCACTTCCAATTTATAATCAGGTTTGGGTTTCTCGCCCATTTTTGCCTTCCCTTTATTAATACCAACACTCCTTTCATTTGCAAGGACACTCTTGCTAGAACTCCCACTGAATTTAACATTTTTGATTGTTTCTTTAAACAAGGATGCCTTGGGTTTTGTAAGTTTTTCTTAACAAGATTTTCTTTCCAAGGTGGTGGGCAATAATATTGGAGTGGGTGGAGTGGAGGTGGTAAAGAAGCAAAAATTTCCATCCTGACCAATGCCAATGCGTAATTCTCTAATCGTATCATTGTCATACTCGGAGCATTTTACATCAAATGATTGGAGCCATGTATCAACGGTGATTGGTGTAGGAGTATTAAATGAATTCATTGCGTATTATTTAACTACAAAAACGGAAATGAAGGAAATAATTAACATCTATCATTTTAATAACACTCGTAAATTTAACTACAAGTATTGCATTTATATAGTGACCTCCATCCAACTACATAAATGATTCCGAGATCCAAATTCATATCAACTCGGGCACGGTGAGCCGATTCATCCCTTATTAATATAACTCGGTGGATTAACTCTTTAATCGATTCTACTTTTAGAACTCTCGGTCGATAAAAAATACTCTAATTTTCATCTTTAGCCCGGAACACATGCGACTACGGTCAACAATACTTCCGTTGAGGTCAATCCAAATTTCGATGTAATAAAATTTCCTACCCCACTTCGCCAACGTAAAAAGGTTTGTATTACGGTGAAGCCGGATTAACTCCCTTATGAAATTGGTACTTCATGGGTTTCTACTATTTGGTAAGGCTATATCTCAATTATTATATGTGTGAGGTCTTGTCAATTTATTATCTATCTCGTTTTAAGTGAACTAAAGAGGTGAACTACGATAATTATAATTGACACGGTCGATGACTCGATATGATATGCATGTGTTGTTATGGCGATTTGGCAATGCATGCAACATATTAAAAGAAATGCAAAGCAATAAATAAAATTCCTAGTATGGCCTTCCTAAAATAGAAAATCAAATAATCTATTACATATTCGGAAATCAACTCCTTTGGTCCCTTGAATCTTCAAGTGGCACGTCTCCCAAGAGACCGTCTTCGTCGGATCACCTCTCCGAATGGCACAGTCTTTGAAGATGCTCCATAATTACAAATAATAATAAAAATACAAAGCTATTCCTATTATACATTTGTAAAATGGAAAAACTAATGAAATAAAAATAAAAGTGATACGAGATCACATTAAATTACAACCGAATCAATATTCCCTTTCATTACGGGTAATATTGATTAAACTAAGGTCATACTAAGATAAAATTACATAATTCAAAATTATATAAATAAAAGACATTCAACAATTGAAATATACAGCATTATAATATGTATCTATCATGCCAAATGATGTGCCAAATCGCCCTATTTAACTTATGTCGTACATATAACCCGGTTTTATGGAAATGCGTGATAATAACCTTTTAAAATAACTAATTAACACTTAAATCACATCTAAGCTCAAGTTAATTATCCTAACACTTTTTAGGACTCAAAAATTAGTCATCACTCAATTTTTGACAATAATTCAACTTGATTTAATTTTTTGCTCATTTTGACCTTAAAATAATAATATTAATGAAATAAATCCAAATTAATTTATAAAAATTTCAAAATTTGAATTTTAAATTTTTTAACATTCTGGAATAATTCCATGACACTCATAATGTCAAAAATCATGGTTAAAATTTTCGAATTAATTTTGAGAAAATATAGTTGCATTTTATCATTTTTATCTCATAAAATACTGAAGTATCCGAAAATGAATCCAATAATTTTTACAACTTTAGATCTGATTAGTGGAATATTAATGCAACTTAAAATAATTTTCTCAAGCAATGCAATACGTTTTAGCTAATTTTGCTAAAATAGTCACTATTTATGCCATTTTTACTCTAAAAATCCATAAATCATGCTAAAATAGATATTTTAATCTAGAAATTTAAATACTATCTGTAAATTATGCAAGTGACATCATAATAAAATATCATGTCTTAATTCGAGATTTAACTATTTTTTAACCATTTTACATCTTTTAATCCATTTTTATCTCATAAAAATCATAAATCATGCAATATTAATCAAATTACTCGATCTTTTACACACAACTTGTAAAATATGCATGTGAGGTCATATAAAATTTCCAAGGTCAGAAACTTAGTTTAACTATTTTTAGCATTTTAAATCCCATTTTAGTCATAAAAATGTAATAAAATGACCAAAAATCATTAAAATGAGCAATAAATTTCCATAAATCATAAAAATGACCTAAAAACATTTTAGGACCAGAATATATATCATGCATGGTGATTTCGTGGCTTATAGTAATAAATCACAATTTTTTAGTTTTATATGTTAACCTTTTAACTCGGAAAAACAATAACCGATTATGCATGCGACATCCTTATGCTCTGATACCACTTGTTAGGTTCATATACCTATTATTAGACTCCTATAATAGTGAACTAATTAACTTGTTAATTATATGTTCTTTAGATCTACTGCATGCATAACAAAATAAAAGATTTATAAGAAAACAATGTCCCTTACATTGCTAATTTCGGTTTTATGGGCACAAGTAAGGTTTCCTACCTTCACTTGTTCGTGAGCTATGATGAGTATTAGGATGATCCTCCAAAGACCTCAAGTATAGAAGTCACTTCTCTTGATTGCACCCAAGATTATCCCTTATCCCCACTAAATAATATTTGCTATATATTTGTTTAGTAGTTTACCTTAAAATTGATTACTAATACTTATATATTACACTAATAATATTAGTAATCTTTTATGAACAATTTGAATCAAAATCTCATGTTTTGATGAAGAAGAAGATGAATGTAAGAGAGGTTTTTGCATGTTGCATATTTTGAGAATATGTTAGAGAAAAATAAGAACCTCAAAAGCTCTTGCACACCACTAAGTGGTCCGGTCCTATGCTCTTTTAAGAGCATATTTAACTTCTCAAAAACCTCATGCAAATGCTTTATTGATAGTGTCTTATAAGGTAGAGACAACATGCCAAGTGTTGTTGTTGTCATAAGCTTTTTAGACAAAATAGAAGACTTAGAACAAGTGTCCTATAACCTCCCAAAAATCGGTGCCTATGCTCTTATTATGGTCCATTTTTGTCTTATAATATTTGTCCCACAAATGCTTATATGTCTTATATTTAATTATCTCACATAATTAAATATTAATTTGATCATACAACAATTATGTGTCAAATTAATAAACATATATTCACTCAACTTATTGAGTAATATTTTATCATTTTATCAACATATAATGGGTCCCATAATAGCTAGTTAGTTAAATTTACAACCTCTTGTAAATGTAAATAACTAATTACCTCTACCTCGAAACATTTATAAAACCTCAACATAATTTAGTGAATTAACATATTAATCCACTAAATATGATCTTATTTAATCACATTACAATAAGATAAATATATTCTCTCTCACAAATGAATTGTTCAATTTTAAGGAATTGATTAACTCGTATCGTCATACAATTAATCAACTTTATAGATAAGGGCGTCATCCTTTAGGTGTGACCATAAGGGATCAACTGACCACCATCGTCCCACGACAATAACATCAAACTCTAGTAAGCCAATCGTTACCGATTAATGTTGATCAGTTGACTATATAATTGAATCATCCCTTACGTATTCTTTATATGAGATTTAATTATGATATTAAATCATGTGATCGCACTATTGTTGAGGACACATTTCCTACCACAAACAAGTATATACAATATATATATAATTCTAAACTAAAAAGGAATGAACATGTTTTTGGGTTTTTGCATTTCTCAAATTTTTATGGTTTTTATGTTTTTATGAAATAAAAAGGACATGTTTTTGTATTTTTCAAAAAATTTCAATTTTTATCATTTTTATTTTTTAATTCATGTTAGAATTTCCCATCCCCACACTAGTATGGGCATTGTCCTCAATGGCCAATACGGTAGGAAATTATGCAAGTTATATGAAAATGCATGATTTCTATACTAAATGCAAACTAACTGATATATATACAAGAGTGAATGCAAACTAAGCTATGCTATATGATGCATGAATTTGTGTTTGGTTGGAGAGCATAATTTAAATTAACTACCAATGCATATGCTTGAACTTCCCCAAACCAAGTGAGAGTGAGGGAGTTCATACATGCATAAAAGATGCTATGCATGCAACTAGACTTGTCATTTTGGATTTTTCATGGTGGGAACAATAAAAGACACCTCAATGGGACCGAGGTTGGAGTCCTCTATGTGGTGCTAGGACTCGAACTCATCATCAAGATACAAATTTAAAAACAAGAGAAATGAACAAAGCTAAAGGAGGTGTAGGAGACTCACTTTGTATTTTGACATCCTCCAAAGAGCTTGCTAATCCTCAATCGTCGCCCATGGCGACATCACTACCATCTCCATCATCATCATCATCATCATCATCCTCACTAGCATCATTGTCATCATCTACCTCCATAAACCCGGAGGCTTCACCACTATCACTTGAGCTTTCTTCTTCTTCCTCACTTCCCTCTTCTTTTTCACCTTCTTCTTCTTCTTCTTCTTCATCACCACTCTCAACAACAACCTCCTCATCACCCATGCTAGCATCCCTAGGAGCATTAGGAAAGAAAACTTCCCTATCCGTCCAACTAGGCAAAGGACATGATGGGTCAAGAAGTCCTTGCCTAGCTAGGTGTAAGAGGCTCGGATATTGAGCTCTATATGCATTGACTCGGTCTTCATGGGCTTGCTTATGCATTTCTTGCATCAAAAGAGTCAAGTAATCATTTCTCACCGTAACATTTTCGGGTTGGAATTCATAGTAGGTGAAGGGGTAGGGTGGAGTGACAATAGAGGAGGAGGGCTCGGCAGTAGCCTCTCAATGGTATTGCATTATGGACTCGGCTTCCTCGGAGAGTGGGAGAAGATAGTGCGGGCTTCGGACATTTAGTCGGCAGATTTTGTTCGGTAGAATGAAGGACTTGGCATCTTTTGTAAGCCACTCAAATTTGTTGTCAAGATTGTCGTTCTTGACCCAATGGAATTTGTGAACCATAGTGGCTAGATCACTGAGGTGGCCTCCCTTAACCGGCTTATAAGTGTCATCTTTGTTGATTTTCCGGTTGAAGTGCTTTGCCAACCACGTTACCAATCCCCCATTTACTATAAAGGCCGCGCCTTCCTTGCCATGATCGATATTAAGCCACCTTTCGATTAAAAGTTGAAGGATATTGTATTTCTTGGTGAACATCTTATCGACATTCAAGGTGACTCGAGATAGATGAAATCAAGTTCGGTGAAGTGATTAGTCCCCTTCCTAGCAATAAGAGTATTTCCCACAACGTTGTGCCACACCCTTATGCCCGAGTGATGAACATAAAGGGCACGACATTCATGGAAGGACTCGAATTTCCTCCCGGTAATAGCTTTCCACAAAAGGGCGGGATCATATTTTGTTGAAGGTTTCTTCACATAAATCGAGTCATTATCAAGACCGAAAACTTTGCCAAACTCACTAAAGGACATATTCCTATCCACACTTTCAAGGCGGAATTCAATGTTCGTTCGAGTCTCCACCTTTCTAAATTTCAATGAACTTAAAAATTCCAAGGTGAGGGATGGGTAGGTCAATTCTTGCATATTAAACAATGTAAGCAACCCCATAAACTCAAAGAAGTTCTTGGTCCTTTGAAGGACACCCAATTTGGTCAAGGCATCTTGGCAAATAAACTTGGTGGATAAAATCGATTTCTTAGCAAGAGACACAAATTTTTTCCTATGAGAATCGGATGTGAAAGTTACCTCCGGATATTTTTCTATTTGCTCAATAACCGGGATAGAAGTAATAGCTTCCACCATAGTAATAGGAGTTTCTTTGAACTTCCATTCTTGCTTGTTGAACCACCAAAGCCTTTGAAGCTTGAAGTGCTTGTTGCCTTTTGGAAAGGTTTGGTTTTGTAGGTGCCTTGCTTCCACCTTTAGTCCTAGCCATAGTTCTTCTTCTTGTATGTATCAACAACCAATGATTTGCTTGAATTCTTCTAGTATCCTCAAGCTTCAATGAATCCCAAATCGATTTAGGATTTTCGAAATTTATCTTTAACCCTAGAAAATCAATTCAATTTTTGAGGATTTGGATGTTTGAATGGGTTTTTGTTGATAGAGGAGTGAATTGTTTGAGTTTTGAGAAAGTTTGGAATTGATTTGGGTGAATTTGGTTGAGGAAATTGATTTTTTGTTGATGGAGGGATTGAGGGTTTTGAATGTGTGTTTATGTTTTGAATGAAGGAAATGAAATGGGAAAAGGGGTTTTAATCCCGTGTTTTTGAATTGCAGCAGAGGGAGACGAGCGTTTGCAGCACGGGACGCTCGGATTGTTGCCCAGTCAGCTTTATAAAATGTAACCTATGCTGAGATGAGCGTCTTCAGCAGGAGACGAGCGTATTTTGCCTGGAGACGAGTGGATCCTTTTGAGGACGCTCGGATTCAAGGTCAGGGTGAAATCTCAGATTCTAATAAATCCAAGACAAGAGGATCTTTACTGAAACGAGCGTCTTTTGGTTGAGACGAGCGGATTCCTGAGGAGACGCTCGGATTCATACCCAGTGCAAATTTTTCCTTTTCAGCTCTGCCTGGACGAGCGGATTCTAGTCAAGACGCTCGGATTTTCACCCAAGACGAGCGGCTTCTTCTTGAGACACTCGGATTGCTCCTGTACCTCACGGGTTCAGTTCCCACCCGTGGGTATTTTCATAACCCAAGTCATTCTGTCTTCGTTCCTTTGGTCTTCATTGTGGGGCACTACGAAGGCTTGGATAGCATAGGCAATTGCTATCCCCACACTAATCAAAACACTACACATCAAGAAACATATAAGTCCCTCCCTCACTTTCTCTCAAAATGATAGTCTTGATCAAAGTAAAATGGTAAATCCGAAAATTGACAAAAATGCAATAAGTAAAATGCAAGTTAAGGGGTTAGAATATTTACAAATGGTGGTTTAGGGAGGACTCCACCAAACTCTCATTCATGTATGAGATGTCAAGGAGGCATAGCTAAGGTGTTGTTGATGTTGCTCAACACCTTGAGGAAGTAGTCGAAGGCTTGTTCATTTTCATTATAAAGATCTTCAATAGACCTTTGCATATGTTGTTCTTCATTGTGGTGATTTGAGTTAACATGATCACCAAAGCCTTGGTCTTGGGTCATAGCATTACCAATATAAGGATTGAATAACCCTTCAAACTCATCATCCCATAAACCGCATACTTCATTAGCTTGCTTCCCAATAGTATTATGAGTTGATGAGAGCAACTCCTCTTCGTTCTTGTCGTTATGGCCGATGAGGCCTTCTTCTTCTCTTGTCATGAGTGGTGGTGCGCTATTCAAGCTCTCATTCTTGTTGAAACTTTCTTGCTCTTTGGATGGAGCATCTTGAAGATTATCCACTTTATTCTCCCATATGGGTGGTGATTCTTTACCTATAGCTTGTCCTTTGTATTGAGATTCCAACTTATTCCTATCACTTTCTCGGCTATAATGATCAATCATGAAGCATGGCTCATGTAAGCGGGGATCTCTCATTGTCTTATCAAGGTTAAAAGTGATTGTTTCATCTCCCACTTCAATTGTGAGCTCTTCATGTTTCACATCAATCACCGCTCCCGCGCTGTGTAAGAATGGTCTTCCTAAAATGATAGGAATGTTGGAGTCTTCCTCCATGTCAACAATAACAAAGTCCACCGGGATGAAGAACTTGCCAATTCTTACCGGTACATCCTCCCACACCCCTAAAGGTGTCTTCGTTGACTGATCCGCCATTTGAAGTGTGATATTAGTGCACTTGAGTTCTCCCATTCCTAGCCTTTTGCATACCGAGTATGGCATGACACTTACACTTGGTCCAAGGTCACATAGAGCTTTGTTGATTGTAGTGTCGCCAATGGTGCATGGAATAGAGAAACTTCCCGGATCCTTGAGTTTTGGAGGTGAACTTCGTTGTAGGATGACACTACCCACCTTAGTGAATGCAATAATCTATGGCTTCCGGATGGATTTTTTCTTTGTAAGAATATCTTTCATGTATTTCGTATAGGCTGGAAGATGGTTAATCAATTCGGTGAATGGGATTGAGACTTCCAAGTTCTTCACAATCTCCATGAACTTTCCAAGTTGTTCATCGAACTTAGGCTTAGCTTGACGACATGGAAATGGACGTCTAATCACAATAGGCTCTTTTTCCTTATCCTTCTCTTCATTTTTCTTCTTTGAAACTTCTTGAATGGTGTTGGGTTCTTCTTCTTTCTTAGAGTTTTCAACTCTTTCCTTGTCACTAGCATTCACAACATCCAATGGGCCTCTTCTGCCCTTCATACCTTGTACCACTCCTCAAATGGATGTTACTCACCGACTCATGTCTTGGGGGATTACCTTTAGGTGTTAATTGCCCCTTTTGTCTTTGAGAACTAGAAGATGCTAATTGAGACATTTGGGTTTTCAACATCTTTGTGTGAGCTAGTATGTTGTTGATTGTGATGTCTTTTGCATGGCCATCCTTTTGCATTTGAGTGAAAAACTCTTGTTGGTTCTTTTGCATTTTGAGGACCGCTTTTTTAATATCAAAACCTTGGTCATTTGTTTGATTGTATGGAGGTTGATTTTGATAACTTTGGTTTTGATTGTAAAAGGGTCTTTGAGCTTTGTTTCTCATTGGAGGTGGAGTGTATGTTTGAGGATTTTGAACATTTTGACTTTTGTATGAAAGATTGGGGTGGAATTTGGTATTCTCATTGTAATAGTTGGAATAAGGGCTGCCACTTTTGTATGCTTGGAAAGCATTCACTTGTTCACTTGTTCCCCTATATCCACTTTGGTCATGTCCCAAAGTTCCACAACTCTCACATACTCCACTTGGAATTGATGATGATGCCACCATATCATTAACATGTTGCTTGGGTGATTTGGAGGCCTCTTCAAGTTTAGCCATGGCCTTCTCAAACTTTAAATTAATGGTATCAATATGAGCACTAAGTTGAGCATCCAATTGAGTAATGGAATCCACCTCATGCTTTCCTCCTCTAGTAGCCTTCCGAGGTCTACTATATTGCGAGTTATAGACCGCCATTTCCTCAATTTTGTTCCATGTTTGATTGTCATCGACTTCGGTGAACATACCATTTGATCCCATATTGAGAATGTTTCAGGAGTCTTCATATAGACCATTCCAAAATTGTTGTACAAGGAACCACTCGCTAAGTCCATGGTGTGGACAAGATCGACAAGTGTCCTTGAATCTCTCCCATGCTTCATACAAAGATTCCTCATCCCTTTGTTTGAACCCGGTGATTTTGGCTCTCAACATGTTAGTCTTCTCCGGAGGATAAAATTTCTTGTAGAAAGCATGTGCCAATTTCTTCCAAGAATTAATACCAAGAGTAGCCTTATCTAGGCTTTTCAACCATTGTTTCGCGGTAACAATCAAAGAAAAAGGAAATAAGACCCATAGAATTTGGTCTTGAGTAACTCCGGTTTGAGAAATCGTATCACAATAGTCACATAAAGTCTCCATATGATAATGAGGGTCTTCACTAGTCATCCCCCCAAATTGACTTCTCTCAACCAATTGTATGAATGCGGATTTGGCAATGAAATTACCGGTTAAATGTTGTGGGGTAGGAGTACCATTTGGTAGGTTCTCCTCGGTTGGTACGGAATGTGATGAAAATTTAGGCATTGTGGGTTGATTTTGTGGTTGGTTTTGTATTGGTTTATCCTCTCCTTCTCTTGCAAAAGGATTGATGAACTCAATGTTATTTGGTTGAATGTCCACAATCTCACCAATACCTCTCAAAGTATTCCTAGCAATTCTTCTATTGTTGGTGAAAGTTCTTTCGATTTCAAGATCAATGGGTAACAAGTTACCTTGTGATCTCTTAGACATGCAAAATATCAAACAACTTGAAAACAATTAGAAAAACCTTGAGGAGATTGACTTCCCCAAGGTAAAGAAAGACACAACTAAAAACAATTAAAGAAAATCAAATCAAGTTAACACCGTCCCCGGCAACGGCGCCATTTTTGGCTCGAATAAAAATCGTCGTCAAAATTTACCCAACCAAAACAATATTTATAACTTCACCAACTACTCTTAGTAAAGAGGCAAGCAAAGGTTGGATCCCAAGGGACGGGTATTGATGTAGGATTTTCAATTGTAAATGGTCATGTCTTAGGGTGTCACAATTTGGGGTTGAGATAGGAGATCAATTAAAACTAATCAACAATAAAAACAAAGCAAGGTAGATAAAATGAAGGTGTAAACAGTTGATTAAAAGCACTAGGGTATCATGGGTTCATAGGGGAATACATGGGAGTTGATCATACAAACATGTTCTCAAATTATAAGCAAGTAATTATTGTTGTGATGGGATTGAGTTAGTGTATATCTTACCCTAAGAAGGTTTGGGTCCCGGAGCCGAATCGATTAGATTGTACAACACCTACAAGTCGACTTAATCCTTCCTATTCAACATTATGCATGGTCTAATGAGGCTCGAGTTGGTTTATGTCTTACAAGCCTTATTGAAAAGATAAGTGATGGGTAAAAAAATGCAAGGATTCATAGGCTCGCATTTCATCAAACATAACATGTGCATAAGTTGAAATCAAAACAAGCAAACAAATAAATTATGTGAACATATTAGATTAAGCATGAATCATTCCCCATGTTGATTTTCCCTAATTACCCATTAACCCTAGCTAAGGAAACTACTCACTCATGATCAAGTTTAACATGCTAACAAGGTTGTCGATCACATTAACAAGGCAAAACATGATGAATGAATGAATGAAAATGGTTAACAATAATTAAAGCAAGGATTAAGAGAATTATACCTCTGGAGATTCCAAAATAATAATGCAAAGAATAATAGAAGTACTTGATGATTGATGGAAGGTTATCAATCTCCCAATAAACCCAAATGATCTTCTAATTACCCAAAATAAATGATGAACAATAGAGAAATTAAGAAAATATTAAGTATTGAGATTTGTATTAAGACTAAATTAAGAGTTGATTACAAGACTAAGGAATGATTACTAATTAATTATAACTTGATTACTAGATGATTAAGAGAGAATGCTAATCTAAGTAGTACAATGGGGTATTTATACTAAAATTAGGTACATAAATTGGGGTTACTAAGGGCTTAAATGACTATTAATTCCATAAGAAAAGTTTACGAAATGCTCCTCTCGAAGGAAATGAGCATCTCCGTTTTTCTAGTCTTGCCATGATCCGAGCGACTTGAAAGCAGGCACGGGCTCTCTGGGGTACGATCCGAGCAGATTGTCAAGGGAGACGCTCGGATCTTCTTGTTTTAGGACGAGCGTCTTGGTCACGGGACGCTCGGATGGTGGTGGGGAGACGTTCGGATCCTCTGTGATCCACTTGGATCCCTTGGCAGGCAGCTTTTCTTCTTTTCTTCCTTCATAATCCGCGAGGATCATTCCGGGGATGCAAGGATCCTTTCGTCATTGCCGTTTCACTTCATTATCTACATAGGCCTTCTAGTATCGTCTTCGCTTTGATGCTTGGTTATTAGATGCGATCAATTTAGCTCCATTTCGCCATGTAAATACAAGGTTTGCACTCCTCTCCTACCAAGGAAACAAAACCTCAAAGAATATGCAAAATGGGAAACTAAAGATAGTAAATGACCCAATAATGCACTATAAAGCATAGGAACGAGGATAATTTGGGAACTAAATGTGCTCAAATATGAGTCACATCAATTTGCTATATATGTCATATAGAATTGCATTTACATAAAGCATGCATTCATTCACTCATATCATTGCATTTGCATTTATACTTCAATTTCCATAAAACCAAAAATCCAAAAACATGTATTTTCTTTTCATTCCTACTCCTACATATACATTGAGGACAAGGTCCAAAATAAAGTGGGGGATGGGAATTTATATTCCAACATACATAAAAATTTGAAAATCTTTCGAAAAATCCGAAAAATATGTTCTTTATTTTCATAAAAACAAAATCCATAAAAATTTGAAAATTATAAAAACCAAAAACATGTTCTTTAATTTAGTAGTGTAGAATTGTATATACTTGTGTTTTTGTTCTCTTCTCACATAGATACGACACTACATTTGAGGCATTAGCAAGGGAATGTGAAGACCACTTGATGTGATCGCTCTAATCCCTATTTCCCTTCCATTTCTTTTCATTATTCATATGAGGAGGATGCTTACATGTCAAGGAGAATGTTGTGTATTTTGTTGTTGCGGTTTGTGTATCTATGTGTTGTTAGGAGTTGCATCTAGATTATATGGTATTTTAGTTGATAGAAGCATATGCATTAGAGTTGTATATATGTTAGTTGCATCATGGCATGTAGTTTGAATGATAGAAATTTTTTGTGAAAATGCCTATTTGGGAAGCTTGACAAGTGTATATAAGGCCCTTGTAGATAATTTTTCTCCTTGAGACTTTGTTTGCTAGAATACTATCAAGACACCCTAGGATGTGTCATACTAATATCTTTTGTCCCATGGTCTAAGGCCTAGTCAAGAGTGCCTTGTGGTGTGATAACTCCTTGGCTACTATTTATTCCAAGGTGACCCTTGATTCCATGCAATCGTCCTTGCACTTCTATCATCATTTTGTCAACAAAAAAGGGAATGGGGACAAAAACATCAAATTGAGTTCGAGTACCAAATCAAAATCAAATGTTTGCAAATTGCATCAATGACATGAGGAGCAAAAATAGACTCCTATGCTTTAATAGAAGTAACCTTGCTACAATTGGGATTACTTCGAAAAATGTTCAAAAATGCAAAATTGAAATTGCCAAGTATCAAAATGCCAAACATAAAAAATGACAAGAAATGTTCTCCAAATGTCAAATGTTACAAAAATGGGAGGAAAAATAAACCCAAAAGCAAATAACCATCATGAAACTCATAAACTTTGAATCCCTTTTATCCTTGATGATCATATCTTTTTGCATGGTGGAGAGGGGACGACCCTTCTTCTTGTCTAGGCAAGAGGGGGAATTCTGCGATCCTACAGTGTTTTCTAACACCATAGGGATTTGGCTCTTGAAAAAAACATTTAGCGATTGTGAACGAAAGTTGCCTAGTTTAACACAACTTGGAGGTGACTTGTTTGTATCCTCTTGGACTTAGTAACTAGGAGAACTAATATCTATGATGGAGTGTGTACCCTTAAATTGCTTCCCTTGTAGATGATTTCCGCCGCTTAAATGAGGAAAGTGGCTATTCTTTTGTAGATGAATCCTTTGACTTGTTTTTGTGTGCTTAATGCTTGGATGCATCGCCATTTTGGCAAGCCCCACCTTGCCTTGCAAGAAAGCATCTTACCTCATGTATGTCTTGTTGCGAGTTGAAAGGGCGGAGTGAGACCCGCTAATTGTCTCATATTTGCTATATTAGTATTATTAGATTAAATAACGGTCATAGTTTTAGTCACCTCTTTACTCGGGACGACCAAAAGTTCGGTTTGGGAATATTTGATGTGACTCCTATTTACGCACATTTAATCCCCTAACTAGCCTAGTTCCTATGCTTCCTTCTATGCATACTCTATGAGGTTTGGTGTCCTTTGTAGGAGAAGAGCAATAACTTGGCTAGACGGAGTGAAACGAAGCTAAATTGGTAACATCTAACGACCAAGCATCAAAGAGGAGACTAAC